>NW_014577114.1:203948-209505 GCF_000485595.1 Priapulus caudatus | reverse complement strand
GTGTGTGTGTGTGTGTGTGTGTGTGTGTGTGTGTGTGTGTGTGTGCGCGCGTGTGTGCGCGTGTGTGTGCGCGTGTATGTGCGTATGCGTGTGCGCGTTCGTTTGCAAGTTCGTGTGCGTGTACGCATGTGTGTGAGTGCGCGCGTGGGTGTATGTACACTTCTATTTTAATTGGATAACACCGCTTGTATTGCATTGTTTGGCAGTACCTTTTTTTCATAAACGACACTTAACATACAGATGTGAACAGTGTAACCAACATAGAAGTATGTCATTCGTATGGGTAGAGAAAAGTTTACGTGGCGGTTCCCTGTAGAGTTAAACAGCAATGTGTATTTTTAGCTTAAAACTCATTTCTCTTCAAGGTGTCTAGAATATTTACTATCCCGCGATCTGATCGCAAGCAGCGACTAAAAGTCACGACTCTCATACAAACCAGTTCTACGTTAGCGTTGCCACCGTAACCTTCACTCGCATTTAACAAGTTTTAGTGACCAATTTGTACGCCCGGGTCCGCATGGAAGGAAGTCGTATATCACGTTGTTCAGCATACAATCGTAAACGCCACCGATACGGATAAATGA
Organism: Priapulus caudatus; assembly: GCF_000485595.1. NCBI lineage: Eukaryota > Metazoa > Priapulida > Priapulimorpha > Priapulimorphida > Priapulidae > Priapulus > Priapulus caudatus. The sequence goes on along the minus strand of NW_014577114.1, from coordinate 208,921 downwards.
ACCACCAAAGTTAATTATTTGCGATGTTTCCACAAAGGTGATCATGGTGGTCCACTGAACACCTTCTTAGCTATTTCTCACATGTTTACGAGACGCCTGTACGCCCGTTTTACACCGTTTCAGTAGCAACTACACGCATGCCTGCCCAGATAGTAATGATTTAATTGACGCTACCTGCAATAAAAGTGTAATAAGGTTTTTCGCATGCGCGTAACAATGTTATTAACACGGGCGGACTGATGTTTCAGTGGCGAAACCGATAGACCCTAAAAGTCAAGACGTTGTTCTATTGGCTGTACGGTTATAAGCACCTGCTGCCGAGGAACTGGTGACGGGTGCTAATAAATTACAAGCGTAAAGCGTGTGTAATATATAAAACAACCCTGGCGATAAACCAAATTCTAGTGGCATCTGTTTTGCTATACGTATATTTTTCCACGACATTTTTCGTTCATAATTCATTCGCTATCCCATTCTGCTAGCACTCCTGTTATTCCCTAGTCTGGTGTTACGTATTAAACTTGCGTTCCCTGTCTGTTACACCTGTGCCAAAGGTTTATTATGCCTTATTAGTTCATTAATTTCCGTCTTCTATCGGCCTCTTTATAATGACCAATCCTAGTCCTCATTTTCCGTTTCTCCACCGGGCTCTTCTTAATTTTGTGTGCATATATCTTATTCTAGTCGAGAGCGAAAATTGCTAAAATTTCACTTGCAACAACAGCCTTGATATGACACGAAAAGATTTATCCGGCGATCTTGCAAATAGCCTCCATATATGCGTAACCAACGACCCAGGAGACGCTCATGCTCTAGGTAACTGGACATCGCATCTGGGCAGGCACTTACCTAGGTATGCGATAATATGTCAGCCGACAGACAATGGGCCGATGATGGATGACCAAAAATTAACATAGTTTACACACAAACCGCGACGTTCTCACGATATATACCTTACAGATTGCGACTTTAACAATGTTGAGCCCTGTCGTGTGTTAGCGTGACTTTGACGGGCAGCAGCATAGTCCACAGTCGTTTACTATATACAAACTAATTCCGATTACTTGGAGTACAATATCATTAACAGATTATGCTCCTTACTGGGGGAACTAGCTACGCGGATGCTCGAGTGTTTCTAAAAAATATCGTTGTATAAGAAATATTTTTTCGTGAACTCCGCCGTGGTTATGAAGCTACTAGTACTATCAGCAAAAAGTGCGTGTATTAGCGCTGCAGCTCAAAGCAAACAAGTGGCAGAAGAGTTCAAAATTAGAAACTGTTTAAATAAGTTTTTGTAACAAAGGTCACAAAAACAAGCAATATCTCTACACTCGTCTAATCTCCGTCGTAATCCTATTGTTTAGTTTTCTATTTCACGTGGCCATGTCAATGTTTGTATTACGTATTTATGTATTCCGTAAAAACGTTGAAAAGCTGCCGACAGGTGTCTCTCACAGTCTGGAATTTTCAGGGCAGGTGGTGATGCGTCATCTTCTAACTAACCAGCCTGCGAGGGACGCGCTGCTGATCTATGACAATACAAACCACCGAAGTAACTAATAACCGATATGCTAGCGGAAAGAAGAAAAAAAGTTACATCAACTGCATTTTAGAATCTGTTGGCTGTCGTTCGCGCATTATAAGTCATCAATAAAGCATTGTTGCTAATTACAAATTTTCTATAAATATTTAACAGTTTACGAAAGTAGTGAATTGCTATTTCGGAATATTTCTGTCATATCTACGTAGCAATCTTTACAAATCAGGACAAGAAACCCATGTAAGAAGCCAGCGCTATATTTATTCCACTCCTTGCATCTTTTACACTTATATACAAATAAACTTGATGAAGCAGCAGATACAAATATACATAAAACTAATAGCTATAAGTGCCTAGGTCAGTAAGCGAGTACTTGATGCATGAGGTGCCTAGTCAGCTTTCTCGCCCACTACACAGAGAGATTCGATTTTGAAATGTTTGCAAAATAAATTTCTAACAAAGATTTATTAGCTATATTTCAGCCTACTCGTATCTGGTATTATACGTCGATACTTATAATGATAAATTTAAATTGTTTGCGCTTCCTGTGTAGCGATAATATATACATGTGTTGTAGTTGGTGTTTCGTAAGTTTACAATGCCGACTGGCATTTTCCACCTCCGTTTATTCACCCACTCGTCATAATTATTAATATATTTTATGTTAAGATGTGAAACCTATTTTTTTAAGACAAAACCATGAATATTCGTTAAAGTAGATCGAGTTTATTCATGCTATCACGAAAGTTGCAAGATATGTACATTGCGTGTCTGCTTTAAAAGCTACTTTTCAATCTGTTATCGATTATATCGATTATAATTGACTATATATAGATATATAGTCGGACTAACCATAAACAACTTACAGTAGTCTACGCGCAATTATACGATGATGATAATATTCGATTTTACCAGGAGGTGAATATAGTGACAGACTCATCCCTGATTTTTGATAATGTTAATTCACCCCTAGTTTTTTCAGTTACAGACAAAGAGTGAATTTCTCTTAATTTCCCTTTACATTGCACTAACAGATTCTACTCAAAATCCTCAGTATGATAGAGCAGTGGATGCACATCCATGGCAATTATATAATTTAATACACGTAATAGCTATATCGTCAGTCCTACATAATTTGTCATTGCGAGATTAACGTTAGCCCAGACGTTCGCGTCAATACGGTCCAAAACGAAGTAAAGCGAATATCATCTTCGCTTTGCATCTTTCCACACCATGTCAGACAATAACCATTTTCTAAAAACGCCGCTAGCATCAGGAAGATGGCTGGCTCTCACGATGTTGTTGGTCTGGTGAAGACCGGTTAAACCGGGGGGTCCTGCCTGCATCACAATGCTGATGTTGGCTTATTTTCGGTTCGGTTCATGACGATCCCTCAATAACTATTTTAACCCCTAAGGATGCGTTAAATGACCTTACGAATAGACGGTTCCATCACTCTGGCAGCTTCGTAACGTGCAGAGCTGACAGGTACATTTATCGATATAGTCGTATGCTTGGAGTCCGATAAGTATCAATCACAAAATACTAAAAACAATATCATTACAAACCCACGCGATATACGCTGAGAGAGATGCACACGTCTGCGGTTGTGAATAAACAGAAAACACATCGTACGTAAAAACACATTAGCATAGGTTGAAATTTCAAACGCGCCGTGAGTGCCAAGTTAATTATAAAGAAACCACGCTTGTTGATGCTGAATGTAAGAGCTACAAAGAAGGGTTGATACGTTGCATGCGGTTAAGTAGGGTTAAGTAACCATATGCTAACGTAAATATTTTGATAGCAGCAGCAGTAGCAGCAGCCGCCTCAACGGTATAAACTGCACACTGATATGCTAATAAACGAAAAACTAAACGGACCGAAAAAAGGGCAAAGGATCATCGTGGTATCATTCAATCGAATATCAATCGATCGTGTTATTTACTAATGCCTTTTTTATTTTAACGTATCATCAAACCTTTCGTGAATGGAATCAATGCGGGAATTGAGAGCAATGTTCTGGTTGTCTACTGATGATCAGTTCGAGTGTAACCAATTCGAAGCGCAATCAGTCCTGTTTCGTAACTGTGCGATTCACTCGAAGCGAAAACCACTCAGATGCACTGCTGGGTACCACTATGATCTCGTCGGTACCACATTATGGCAGTAGCTCATGGGTCATTATAAAGCGTTCCCAAATCTTGACTGTATCAACTTCCTTACTACCAGATTGATTATAGGGGAGTCGTAAACACATATAAAACATTGTTTATTCATCATAGCATGGCATAAAGTAAATTAATACAGACCAACGCAGACGGTATAAAATATTACACGCATTCACGTCAGGCTAATAGCCGGCTATAGTATATGCGTGCTACATCGGGAAATGACGACGACTCCGATCAACAGGTATTACAGCTAGATGCTACGCACTCGATGACATGAATCACCATTAATACGATGGGTAGTATATTTCGCTGCACCCACCTACAGGCAAACATTTATGCATACATAGACTGCCAGCGAGTAGCAAGTTATACTTTGTTAGACTACGCATGAATGTCACATTCCGTGATACAACAGCACCACCTGTCAAGCTCCAAGGTTGCTTTTCGAAAGCGCTTGATGAGAGAATATAAGCATATCGCCAGAGATTCACTTGGCTATAGGAAACTTCTGGCAACGCGGTGTGCGCGAGTCAACCAGTCTTCATATGCATTTGTAAACAGTCTCGATGCTGCGACAGATCTCGCATTCCACTTCGCAGCACCAGTGAAATCGACACTTGCAGTTTCTTCTCACCGTCTGCTGGAATTTTTGATAGCCTCTGCCGCAGCATAAGAGATCACAGCCTCCGACGTCAATAGACGTGTGATTGCATTCTCGACCGTGTGTCCCCAAAGAACCTGTATTTTTCTCAGCCTCGCAGAAGTCTGGAGAAGACTCGGAGTATATGAGATCCATTTCTTGGGGCGGTTTTATCGTTTTACCCTCTGCGGGAATAAGCGAAAGTCCATCGTTACCCGCCATCACGCGAGCAGCTCCGTTAAACTTTTCTTTCAACAGATTTCCGACTTCGCGGAAGATGGGCATTTTTCGCCAACAGGTTTTCAACGTGCACGAGCCGGATAAACCATGACACTTACATTCCGTCCGCATGAAATTCTTCACTGACTGCAATAAAAAAATGAGCAAAGCTATAAGAGTTAATACGGCTTTTACTAGACAGCGTACGATGCAGCAATGATGAGGAGAGAAGATGCTAAAATATCTATTTCAGGTAATTATTGTAGTCCAATCTATCGATATTCATATTAATTACTTAGAAAAATAAACACGCCGTATTATACACACACAAAAATACACACACACACACACACACACACACACACATATATATATATATATATATATATATATATATATA
>NW_014577114.1:192093-203938 GCF_000485595.1 Priapulus caudatus | reverse complement strand
AATAAATGAATAAGTAAGAATATAATATATATTTTTATTTATTTATTTATTTATTCATTTATTGATTGATTGATTGAAGTATATATATATGTATAATGCAGAAATATCAATATAGGTATTTACCAAACGACCAGCCTGGTTGTTATGCATATTGACCAGTGTTTTAAGGTCACTTTTTCGTTTATCCTTTACATCCATGAATTCTTTAGATTTTGTGTACCCGAAGTCTATATTGTCGCCACAGCCACCCCATTGCCATTCACCTAAAATAAAACGATTGTAAAGTTAACATTTTATGGATGGGTCAATCATATATGCCCTACTTCATTGTCAGGCAGAAACATGAGAAGATAATACACTATTCATAAAAATAAATCCAATAATACACTATTCATAAAAATAAATCCAATAATCCAAAATCCAATAAATAAACAATTTAATTGGGCTTTACCAAGTATACTAATAGAGGAGATATATAAATTTAGTTAGTGACATCTTCATCTGTCACAAACACTCAACTACACCTGCATTTTAATTACATCAACTTCGTGTATCACTTTATTATATGTAGTATATTTTATTGGACTCATATCGTGATGTACGCTCGAACGACGCAAACGATAGAGTGAATAATTTCAATACAAATTCGATGATCACGTGTATTCACACCGGGTCACACATTTACAACTTATATCGTCGCAAGATTTTCTATCCACGGCGGCTACTGTGTTGCGCAGCAGCCACGCTCACGCAGCAATCATCTTGCCGTGACGCCATTGGCTAGCGACGACTCACTCACCTGGATGGTCGGGTGGGGCGTGTCGTGGCGTTGACGAGTCACAGGTGCACTGCAGAAGCTGGCCCATGCTACACGCCTGCGTGATGGCGTACGTCACTCCCGCAGCCGTCATCGAGTTGACGAACGCCGTCTCGCGGATGTCTGCGAACCGAGAGAAAATTGTTTGTCAAGATGGCGTAATGCGGATAGAATGTCCGACGCAGTACCGCGCGAACAATGACGTCACGATATACAACCGAGGGTGGTTCAGCCTCTGACGCGACCTCTCAGTAATACACGAATTTATTTAATACATTTCTATTATTATTCATTACATCTATATTTCGATCACGAGAACGTATTATACAAATGTTCATCGTTCTAGTAATGCGACGTTACAGTTACGATTAAAATATCTTCTTGTGTGGGCTAGTTCAATGCAGCGTGTTTCTTACATACTATTTTAATAATAATAATAATATAATAATAATAATAATAATAATATTCAATCTGTTAATCTATCTGCGTGGTAAGTCCACAAACGAATCCCTTTAGTGCAATGTTTACTTTCATTCCGACGAGGAAAATTATTCGAAAGGTATAAGGAAGTCATGAGAAACATGACTTTCATAATAAACATTTTTACGCAGGGATGAAATCTTGCATGGAAACCTTATTCCACGAGCAATATAGCTCGTTTTAAAGGTATACTATGTCGGGAACACTCGAATTCTTAGGATGCCTCGTGAGAGGTGTCTGGAAAAACAGCTAATTTTGTTTGCGGTATACGGAAGGAACTTAGTTCGAGAGATAGAATTGAAAGCAGGTGTTAATTCGGCTTAAATGTTTTGTTTCGTGTCAAGATTATGCACCTCCTGGCGGGGGCTAGGTGGCGGGTTGTAGTTTAATAGGCCGTCTGTGTAAACATGCACGTGCTGAGACACGGCCTGCCATCGACGAGGCAATCATTCTCGGAATGTCACTGCTGACGTTGCTGGTGTGCAAATTACGGTTACAGCATTGGTTCCGGTACATGCCGGACGAGCGAATCCCTTCCACAGCACATCCGTGATTACGTATAGCGTCATGAATAATATAAACACGCACACCCTCGCGCACACGTACACAAGCATGCACACATGCATACATGCACGCATGCATGCAGACACTCACGCATACATGTACGCTTGATAACACACATAACGCACATAACATGCTTGCTGTTAACGTGACAAAATATATAAATAAAAAATTAATTAATTAAATTAAACAAATAAATATGTTACATATTACAAATTAAATCGATAGGCGATACTGGTTTTTACTGGGAACGTTACTCCCGCCGGAATATTTCAGCGACAATTTTTGTTTTGTATTTATTATTCGACAAGACTCAGCTATGATACGATCGATCTTCCATGTCAATGCTTTTGCATTACACATGTAGGCAAGAGTCAGTATTGTACATCAGTATTCTTTTTCCCATATACTTTGAACATAATTTACACGTTGTATCCTATTGCATCGGAACATCATAACTTAACAAATAAATAAATGAATAAGTAAGAATATAATATATATTTTTATTTATTTATTTATTTATTCATTTATTGATTGATTGATTGAAGTATATATATATGTATATATAAATTATATATACAGTATAAATAATTTATTTATATAAAATATTAATAATAATTTATTTAAAAAATAATAATCTTTGGAAAGATGATAACGTTTTGATTTGGCATGATTGAATTGCACTATATTGTCTAAATCGTTCTAAAACTGTCTCTTTAAACCTGACGTCAAATTGCTAGCACCATAAACCCCAATATGTGGGAGGTCGTCTGTTGAACAGCCCTATAGATACTATGTTTGCGTCTATTCTCTAAGTGCATACATCTAGTCAGCAGCACCAATCGCCGTGTCTATCCCATCAACGTGTAGTGGAATTCAAGCACCGCAAGGAAAGCCAGCAGTGTCTGGTAAGGCAAGAAGTACTCAAGTGCATCCAATCACCAAGACAGTAACAGCCCTTAACTGCGGCAGTAACAACCAGCGAGTGAGCTATAAATTGACGTGAACAAATGCCACACGGAAACAATTTCGCCGAGCCGCAACGTAATACCGTCGGCTACTCGCACTCGCGCCTATACTAATCTTTGGCCTAGCTTCGTCATGGACTGGCGCATCTTCATTGTCGGAGTATTGCTGCCGTGCCAGACACTCGCGCATGAAATGTGACAATTGCGTGCAATATATCTATTTCGTAGGTCTCCACGGCAGAAAATGTACTGCCCGGCAGTAAATTGTAAACAAGATTGCGATAATTAGGTTCAATCTCGCTTGTCTAGCCCAATAAATGAATGTACTTTCATGCCCACAATGCACGTGCACAGCTCTTGGCACGTTACAGGTTGTTTTTCCGACTTCGCAAAAATCGGCGTGTCTATAAAATATTTCCCGTTTAAAAAGTCCACGGTAAAATCGCATTTCATGGGCAGCAGACACTAAACACATAACAAGGTTCGCAGATACCCGACTGTTTTTAGTTGTACGTACAGTTTCGCCTGCCGTCTGAACCTAATCCACTTGTTACAATTTTAACGCTCGAAGGCACCATAACTTTTCTTTATATTGCTTTTTAACCAACAGCCGATGTTTCCTGCATGTGCACATCATGACGAAACGTGTTTTGGTCACAGAAATATGCGCACTTACCAACGACAGACTCTTGCAGTTAGACGGAGAGGGAGAGTCAATGGCAAGGAGGAATCCTCTAGATACATTCTTGGTTGCAAAACGACAAACACAAGTAGTTCGCTATCGCAGATGTGCGCTACTATATGATATATATATGATATATATATATATATATATATATTTACCAGTGCCGTAAATTCTACTTTTCCGACTATTTCGCAAGAAATTCGGCGAGAGTCTATAAAAGATTTCCGCTCGTTAAAATGCAAGCCTGCCTACCATTGGTCACCAACCTGTTTAACCTGCGCAATATTTCATGTCATACGCAGTAGCTAGTGCCTATCCTATCCAGCCACACATAGGTACGCACAGGGTCGACCTGAGTAAGTGGTACGCCCTGATGAGGCTGCGAAATAGAAGATTCACCTGAGGAAGGGTTGAGGGTATACGACGTTTAGAGTTGACGTACATGTTTCGTCGATACACGCCATCATGCAGGATACTGTACCGCCGATCCTATGACTAAAACAAACCTTACTCCGACTTGTTACAATTTGAACGCCGAAGGCAACCATAACTTTCTTTATATTGCTTTAACCACATTTGAAGGCAGTACCCACATGCCCACATGAACTCCCGCCGGAGGCCGAGTGTCTCGCCGTCAATTCTGCATGTGCCATCCGTGAATCCCCGCCGGCTATGTTTCGGGTTCCCGTACCGAATAAGCTCTACCAGCCACGCCCCTCCGCACATGCGAGATGAGAAATCACTCCTGTACCACAGTACAAACAGTACGTGCTCAAATACTCCATGCATACGGCGTACCGGCATAGCGAAAATGGAAAGCAACTAACCATGTACAACAGTCATACTCATGAAACGAAACGTGTTTTTCGGGGTCACAGAATAATGTCCGACTTTACCAAACGAACAGACTCCCTTGCAAGGCAGTTAGACTGGAGGAGGGAGAGATCCAAATGGCAAGGAGGAATCGCTCTTAATCACCTTGGTTGCAAAACGACAAACACGAAGTAGTTCGCTTATACCAGATGTGCGCTACGTATAAGTGAATATATATAGATAATATATAATATAATATATATATATATATATCATATAATATATATGTGTGTGTTGTGTTGTGTGGTGTGTGTTGTGTGTGTGTGTGTGTGTGTGTGTGTGTGTGTGTGTGTGTGTTGTGTGTGTGTGGTTGTGTGTGTGTGTGGGTGTTGGTGTGTGGTGTGTGTGTGTGTGTTGTGTGTTGTGGTTGTGTGTGTGTGTGTGATGTGTTGAGTGTGTTGGTGTGTGTGTGTGCTGTTGGTGTGTGTGTGTGTGTGTGTGTGGTGTGTGTGTGTGGTGTGTGTTGTGTGTGTGCTGTGTGTGTGTGGGTGTGGTTGTGTGTTTTTATATGTCTGTTCTACATGTCAGAGTGAAGACCCCTTGGCAAAGTACGATAAAGATTAATACACTATTTCATGTTAATAATAAACTTAAAATAATGTTCGTTTTTCTCTGTAGTCACAGTCTTTTTTAATTGTACAATGATTTTTAATTTAGCCATCAGTGTTTCTATTAAAAGTAGCACGGCTATTCGTCAATACGATATAATGACATAAAATGTACTCGTACTTACTAGTGATGATATATCTTTTGTACTACGCATTAACTCTGGTCATCATTGCATGCTGCAATTTAAACACTATCACAACTCTAAATTTAGATTGAAATTTTATTTGAACTAAAATTTAATTTAATTTAATAATGATCCGGCATTCTGGTGACAACAACACGTGATTATAGTTAACTTGCGTGTGGCATGATGTGAGAGGCATTACTTTGTGATCGCAAGGGTGTCCCTAATTACAGACTCATTTTTCGAACTCATCGATCTGATTTTTTTTTAAACTCCAACCATAGAAATATCCCATTTTTTATCTATATTTATGGACTAAACTGGAGTAAAAAATTTGACGTCTGTACCATTTGTCATACTCACTTATTAGAGCCCTTTAAATTGCATGAGCTCAGATACTGCTATGTTCATGTGATTTGCAAATTACGTGCGTGTTTGCCGGCATGTTTGTATGTGGTATAGGGGGTCCTTCCTTCCATTCGCTCGGGCTTCTGTCTGTCTGTCTGTCTGTCTGTTCGTTAGTCCGTTCGTTCATTTGTTTGTCTGACACCTATCTGTAAGCCTATAGTCCTATCAATGGCCCATTGCTGCTGAGATTCGGTGGGTGTTGGTGTACCGTGGCCTGCTGTGTGGTGTGTGGTGTGTCGTGCACTGGTGTGTGGTGTGTGATTCCTCGTGCTGGTGTGTGTGTGTGTGTCTGTGCTGTGTGTGTGTGTGGGTTGTGTGTGTGTGTGTGTGTGTTGTGTGTGTGTGTGTTCTGTGTGTGTTGTGTGTGGATGTGTTTTTGTATGTGTGTGCTGTGTGGTGGTGAGTGTGTGTGTGTTGTGTGTGTGTGTGTTGTGTGTGGTGTGTGGGTGTGTTTGTTGTGTCGGGTGGTGTGGATTCCAAACTGAGTTGGCAAATTGTCGTGTCGGGCATGTTGTGTACGGACCCCGCCTGTGCGGCAGGTTGTTGTTACACACCCATGCATCTGAATATGCAGTGTGGCTTAACCTGTAACCATCTGAGAATTACGAAAGGAACTGGCGAGCCGTGGAGCCGTTTCCACGCCGGTCAGAGAATTCGTGAACTGGCACTCTTCTGTTCCCATCGCGGGCGCCCTGTCGCCACCTCGCTGAACGGATCTCTGGCTCAATGCATTCATATTCCCTTCTGCATCCACTAGTCTCCCGTCGTTCGCCGACATATCGGTTGATTCATGACCATCAGGGACTCCCTGTACGCCCGAAACAGCCAATCGCCCACTTGGAAATACTCCCAGATATTAAAATAAATATTAACCATATCATATATATATATATAAATATATATATAATAATACGAAACCCGGCCGCCACATGACCTAATTGATTGGCGCTGCTTATTTGATATATAATTATACCCCATCCACCTTCGTTACAACGGAAATTCTATTCGCAACACGGTATATGCGCAGCCAAATCCCAGGCAATAACCGGGATGACTGCCCGTGGCCGTAGTTTGAGCGCTTCCATATACAATATAATAATTAAAAAGCTTTTTAACACCAAACGAACTTATTTCGTGCGGAACCGAAAAAATAATGGCGGATTATTTCGATGCATAACCTGTACAACCGTCGCATATAATTACGGCGGGTGAAAGCAATAATGAGGGCTCCGAGATAAGTGTGCAGAACCCAATAATGAGCAAGCGTACGATTCTCTTGTTATCTGTTCGCATTTTCCACCGCCGCATTTGCCAACAGATTCCAAGTGATTTTTAACGACATGCTCGATAGGTAACCTTTGCTCTTTGCGTTGTATCGTATTATAGGTTGTACAACAAAGGTAACTATTTTAATAGGCGCGTTACAATGACGCTCGGCCGGGGCAGGCCGTAAACATCCGCCCGACTAATCTATCGCGGTGGCTGTATAAATAGGCTATAAAATCTATGCAGAGCGAGATATACGGCAAAATCCAACACCGCCTAAAGACTAGCATGCAACTAACCTTGCGTAGCAAATCGCCACGTTCTGCACTATTCCCCTAGAACAGCACGATAGCTTCTAAAGGGGGAGGGGACACAGCGAACGAGTGTAACAAGAGGTGCCCGAACTAATTTTGCGCGTTTAGTCATGCGAAAGGCGGCGCATAGCGATAGACTAATCGGAAAACGACACCCGTATTCTTTTAACTAGGGTTCTTCTCATGTAAATATACTGTAGACTCGGCCTGCGCGTCGCGGGCATGATCGGCGCACGTGAATATCGCGATAAGCAACAAATTCATAAAAAACGACTAAACACTCCCTGCCTATATCTCTTCCTGTCAGTGTGGAGAGTTGTATGTTGACGTCTGTGTTTAGAAAATTAGGCCATCTTGAGTCTCACTCCATACGTATAGTGGAGCGCAGCCACTGCCCCCGCTACACTCAGCGTGCCAGCGACATGATAGCTGGCAGCGCCGGCCCCGCAACACAATAACGCAAAACTGCAGCAGCCCGACGCCCGCGTAAGCTATCTACGATCAACAGCCGAAACGCGCATGGTGGAAAGGTCGACGCAGAACGTGCGCAATTACATTGTCTCTATTTGCTCGAATAATGCGGGCATCCTGCCATCTACCGTCAACTAGAAAAACTGGGATCAAATGCCCATCGCAAGTGTTTACTTGGATCCAGAACATCATGTTTTTGGGCCTTACTTATTACCCACTGTCACGGATCTTAGAGGCTTCAGAGAAAAGAAATACTGTCCTTTTCCCGTCGCGCCGTTGAGTTTTTTTGTCCGTAGAGAGGCTTGTAATGCTTGCTAAAGTACTATTGGAACTTGCAGGTTTCAATTCCTCCGCGCGGACGTACGCATCTGCCTACGAACACTGAGCACTACTTAGCAGGGAGCCGCCTGTAGTGCTTCCTTCCGGAATTCGAGTCTTCCCATCTTCTCTCGCATCTCGTAACAGGGGCGATGTTTTTTTACTGTTTTGCCTTGCCTCATCCGCTTTCTCTTGACCCGCGCTCATGATATCATTTCCGGACAATAGTCCAAATCGCCGATCGACCCACGGGCCGGCCCAGTCCCCCAGCGGCCGTCGGCGAACACCGCTGACAATGCACGGGGCGGGGTTGTGAATCCCGTCCCGTGCTTCGTACCCTCGTAATGCCACTCGTACGTCGCGAGCGAAAGCGTACCCAGCCACCTGTACGCATTCGTCTAAGGTCAATCGCCAACCTGGGAAAATAGCACGCCGTGCTAGGTTTGGGTAGTGTATTGGCCGCAACCACCTGCTACACTCGTAGACACTTCATTGCGGTCGGGTTACAGACTGCGACCAGAGTTACCCAAGAACCATCGGCCGGGTGCCCGGCACCCGGTCTGACAGTCCCTTTGCGTAGCTCCACACTGGGAGGCAGGGTCACCTCTACCCGATGCCTCCCTCGTCTTCCTCAAGGCTCGTTGCCGGGTCCAGCGACATAAAGGATGCTCCCGCAGCCTGGGAAACAAAAGATCCACGCTCTCGCATTGACATTGAACGGCTCCGTGAACAATGCCCGGAAACTTGCACAGGAACTGCCATTGCAACGTCGCATCGCCCTAATGCTTCCCCTGTCCTCGCTACGCAGAGTTAGTCCAACTCCCCTTTAAACCAGTGCTTCAGCTTGCACGTTCCAGGTACACGTTCGGGGCGCACGACTTCGGCAGCCATGAAGACGTTCAATGGCGTGCTGTGTTGCCCCGCCGCGTGTGTCCCGGCGAAACGACTCGACTTGCCCTGCGTGGCGTACCGACGCAGACAGTGGTTCCTGCTCGGAAAATGCTTCTCTGCGAATGGGCTGGCTTTCCCGGAAGCCGGACGCCAACGTTCCGGGATGGCATCAGCTCCCCACAGAGGGTTTTGAGCGTCCGTCGACACGCATTACCACACTAGCCCGCAAAGGGTGGCAGTGTGGAGCGTCCGCAGTTCTTTTCTAACTTGCCACTGGCCTGCACCCCAGCGGAAGCGCCCTCTGGCTACGCCCGTGTCTACTAGGACGGACCCCTTGCCACGGCGAGTGCCCAGCTCCCCAGAGGCCGGCATCGTCAGATTCGCCACATACTGCTCTCCCACGTTCTTTCTCTGCATGTGGAGTTTATATGTTGCAAACATGTTCAAATCAGAAACAGGTGCCCAGGTGGAAAAGCGCCCCGCCGTCGGTTTGACCACGTCGTCCCATGTCATACATGTGCTCCGCGTTTCTGATTGCCTCTGCGTTCTCGTTTCCCCGCCGCTCTCTGACCCAATTCCCTGCCGTACCGCGTCTATGCGTGCATTGAAATTCTCACCATTGTGCATACTGCCCCACGAATGGACTGTCTACAAGGTCTGCCAACGTCAAGCACTCACTTCCACGGCGTCCGGGCAAGCCGATACTCTCAGTCTCCCGGTAATGGTTCTCCAAGGATACGAGACACGGTGAAGTCCAGGTTCTCCAATCGAAAGGCAGATCAAACGGCGAATCCAGACTTCCTTACCGACCAAATTTTTACAAGAGAGATACATCATGAAGGTTCGGAACTCAGGCCCTCCCCGGTGACTTTCCCGTGAGGTGTACTCAACGCAGATTACCGACGCGGCTGAAGCCCGGGACGCACGTTGCGGATGTCCCAGCCCGGAAAAACAAGAGGGAGGTGAGCCATATCGGCATTTGTTCTCACCACAGTTCGTGATTTTGGAACTGTGCACCGCGTATTCCCGGACCTTTGCCAGCAATAAATCCAAGATGGTACGGTTAAGCTCTCTCGATAGCCGTACCGAAGTCTGTGGACTGATTACGGCGGTTGTGCGGGTCCCTGTCGATTTCGAGGAGCTTGCCGATCTGCGGCCGAAAACGCTTCGCACTCGAAAGACCATACCCGGTCGCAGTGTAAACTGGCGTGGGGCCAACCGAATCGCAACAAACAGCTGCGTTACCAGGTCACTCGGCCGCGGTCGGCTGCTTGTTTGATCCGGAACACTGCACATCGCATATGCTCCGCCGCCTTGGTGAAAAATCCACAAGCGACTACGCATACATTGTTCCCGGCTCCCCGGTGGCAGGGCAGTGGCCCGACAAAGTCGATGGCCATCGCTCTCCTCATGGAGCGCCCGATGGCCTTGCTGTTTTTAAAACCGCCTGCTTGCCTGCGCGGCGCTAACCTTTCGCGTCTAGCCGCAACGTTCGCACTTCAATAACTATTTGGTACTGACGCGGACCGCTTTCTGTGCATCTACATCCGTCTTATTATGGTACTGTCCGGCAGAAAACCTATCGTTCACATGCGCCGGCGAGCTCATCTGGCCCCGCCGACTATCATGTAAAGGTGGTATGCAACGGACTGCAGAGTCTGGCTGAGAGATCGTCTGGGCCACGAATTAGTTACGCCCCTTTCGCGAAGTTGTCCGTCATTCTCGACCGCCGGTGTAGAATTCCTGGAACCGCCGTGGCAGGAGCTCCAAGAGTTTTCTCCCTGCCACTCCTCGTTAAGCTCGCGGCGGAGCCTATATGAGGGAGGAGTCGTGGTGTCTCCGGGAGCGTACCCTCGGGGTCCACGTCCCGCCTGATAGCTATCTTGCAGCAAGAAGTCTTCCCCCGCGGCAGTACTCTATCGAGACGGTCCCGGATACAACCAGCAAACTTATACCAAAAGTAACCTTTTATTTCCATTCGCCAAGACTCCGCATCCCCGCCAGCAACAGGAAGTACGGGGGCTGTCACGTCGGCTCCATGCTTGCAGCTGGCGGCACCCCGTGAAATGGTTGGATCTTCCGTCCTTGCCATTGCGGCTTGCACTTGCTTTCGTCGTCCAGCGACAGAGCTCTGCTTTCAGGCGGCTCGGGCTCGTGGCGCACCCTGTGGTCGAAGAGGGCCGAGGCCTCTCCGTCCCTTCCGGCTTTCGCGTACCCCGCGGATAGCCGGCCACTTTGTCCCAGTTTGAGAAACATTGCGGGCATCTGTACTTTACAAGGCCGCACGCGCGCAGCGGACAGTGCGTCGGCGTTAGCGTGGCGTCTCCCGCGGGCCGGTGCTCAAGTTCCTCCAGATCGACACGTTCCGAAAGAAAAGCAATCACAACGCGCCACCATGTACACTTCGGTTCCTTGAACTCTCAGGAGCCACGTAAGGGGAGGGCGTGATCGGTGCGGCAGCCGTGATCGGGCCTGCGCGGTCAGTAAGTATCTGCAAATGCTGTCATCGAAGGTTGACCTACGGCAAATTTCCCCGTTTGGTCGGTGCAATACCTGCGCTGGTGTGGGAGCTGAATGACGATTGCGTTCCATCAGGCGATCACTCTCGCCCGTCTTGCCTGGAAGTTGGGAGAGAAACTGCACCCATCGCGGAAGGCTCAGGCATCCGTGTCCAGACAAGCCAACGCACCTTTCATTTGTGGGTATGCCAACATCGGAGGATGTGAGCTGTTCCTCAATGTCTGGAAAGAAGCCCTGAATCCAGGCGCGACCCGTCCACATCGCTCTGCACACCAGTGACTAAATCGACAGCGGCCTGTTAATGCTATTGTGAACGTAAATATGTCGTTCCCCCTACCTTAGGAGTAGTACTTCGCCTTTGTGACATATAATACAGGGATACATGCCAGTTCGGACGGTGGTTTTGTCTACATATCAATGTCGACACCGGAGACAGTCATGAATGGCCTGGATACGTTCTGGTAATCGTTAGGCACCGGGCTAACTTGGCAGCCGCCTCTATCAAAACAAAGCCACGTTTCTTGCACATGTACGAAATAC
>NW_014577114.1:186707-192068 GCF_000485595.1 Priapulus caudatus | reverse complement strand
AATAATATGTGTGTGTTTGTGTTGTGTGCGTGTGTGTGTGTGTGTGTGTGTGTGTGTGTGTGTGTGTTGTGTGTGTGTGGTGTGTGTTGTGTGTGTGTGTGGGTGTTGTGTGTGTGTGTGTGTGTGTTGTGTGTGTGTGTGTGTTTGTGTGTGTGTGTGTGTTGTGTGTGAGTGTGTGTGTGTGTGTGTGTGTGTTGTGCTGTGTGGTGTGTGTGTTGTGTGTGTGTGTGTGTGTGTGTGTGTGTGGTGTGTGTGTGTGTGTGTGTGTGGTGTGTTGTGTGTTTTTATGATGTCTGTTCACATGTCCAGAGTGGAGACCGGTCCTTGGCAAAGTACGATAACAGACTTATAACCTATTTCATGTGTAATAATAAACTAAAATAATGTTCGTTTTTTCCTCTGTAGTCCACAGTCATTTTTTTATTGTATCATATGGATTTTTAATTTAGCCATCAGTGTTCTATTAAAAGTAGCACGGCTATTCGTCACTACGATATAAAGACATAAAATGTTACTCTTGTACTTACTAGTAATGATATATCTTTTGTACTCACGCATTAACTCTGGTCATCAGTTGCATGCTGCAATTTATCACACCTCATGCAAACTCTTAAGATTTAGATTGAAATTTTATTTGAACTAAAATTTAATTTAAATTTAAATAATGGATCTCGCTTCTGGTGACAACAACACGTGAGTTAAGTGTAGACTTTGCCGTGGCATGAATGTGAGAGGCAGTTAACTTTGTGATCGCAAAGGGGGGTGTCCCTAATTACAGACTCATTTTTCGAACTCATTCTTGATTTTTTTAACTCACATAGAAATATCCCATTTTTTATCTATATTTATGGACTAAACTGGAGTAAAAAATTTGACGTCTGTACCATTTGTCATACTCACTTATTAAGCCCTTTAAATTGCATGAGCTCAGATATCTGCTATGTTCATTGGTGATTTTGCAGAATTACGGTGCGTGTTTGCCGGCCATGTGTTGTGTATTGTTGGTATATTTTTGGGGGTCCTTCCCCTGATTCCATTCGCATGTGGCTTCTGTCTGTCTGTCTGTCCTGTCTGTTCGTTCTCGTATCCGTTCCGTTCATTTGTTTTGTCTGACCCTATCTGATAACCCTATATCCTACAAATGGCCATTGCCTGGAGACGTTGGTGGGTGTTGTGTAACGTCGGTGCTGTGTGGTTGTGTGGTGTGCCCCCGTCTGTGTGTGGTGGTGTGTGTATCCGTTTGCGTGTGTGTGTGTGTGTGTGTGGTGTGTGTGGGGTGGGTACGACTCGTAGTGTATTCAGTCGCTAACCGCTCGCCATCACAACAGTGTGTGTGTCGCTGACGTGGTCCGTAGATTGTGTGGTGGGCGCTGTAGATAGTAGTCAGTCCCACGTGTCACACACGTACACACACACGACACTACCAGTGTGTGTGTTGTCGTGTACACGTATGTGCATACAGTGTCAACAGTGTTGTGTGTGTGTGTGTGTGGTGCACACACAGTGTCGTGGTCGCTGTGTGTGTGTGTGGGCACGGACGTGTAGCTGATGCTGTACAACGCTCCAGTCACACGACGAGCATCACACACCGAGTACACACACGACATAGCTGTCGTGTAGCACTACACCGTGCTGATACACGTGTGTGCTTATGTGTCGTAGCTGTGGTGTGGGCAATGGGTGTTGTTATCACGCGTTTCAAATTTCGCTGTGCGGGCCATGTGTGTAGCGTGTAGCCGCCTGTAGTTGTTGTTTACCACGTCATGCAGTCTATGCAGTGTGGGCTTACCTGTGAAGCAGAATTTTACGAAAGGAATGGCGAGCCGCTGGTAGCAGTTCCAGCGCCGGTCAGAGTAATTGGAACTGAGACACTCATTCTGTTCCCCATCGGCGGCCCCTTCGCCAGCGCCGCCCGCCGCCGGCCCCGGCCCCGGCCCGCCCGGGCCCCCCCCCTCCGCTGACGAATCTCTGGCATCATGCATGGAAAAAACATATCTCCTTCTGCTTTGCCACGTAGCTCCGTCGTTCGCCAAATGAAGTGCAATGTAGACAATAATTCTTACCGTGTATTCAAAATTGTTGTATTAAGATGTCGAATCAAATTAAGATCAAAATGAATAACTCATGTTAAAAATATCAATAAAAATAAAATATTAATTATTATTATTATAATTATAAAATAATAATATAATATAAAATTAGAATACATAATAAAATTCTTGATAGTTATAGCTCAGAATAATGACGTTTTCGTATAAGCTGATGTAACAGTTAGTATGGGAAAGTATAATCTTTATCACTGTTTCGACGTATATATTCTTATAGTTTCAATTTGTAATAAAATTGAATCTGTGAGACGTTAAAGCGATTTTCTAACAATATGACGCAATAAAAACACCAAAAATAGTATCAACAATAAATACAACAGAAAAAATACATGCTATTCCCCACACCCTGTTGCTTTGATCTTTGGGTATCGGTCACTCTTTATTAGAAAACATGGCGTAACGAGGACATTTTATTGACACCAGTCTGACTTGCAATGTCGCTTCTGTGCTGCCGATTAAATGTAGAAGCAGCGTGGTTGGAGTTTAAAAAAATAAAATTTATTAAACCCTAGGACTTCTAACAGCAAAGCATATACAGCAGCTGTTAATTCTCTGGTTAGGTGTTGCGTTGGAAATGCGACGCGCCACGCCTACAACAAATAATCCTACGCGGGATGATCGACAAGTTACTCGGAATTAGCGTGATACGCTATTATTTGAATGTCTTCATATTCTTTGCGCGCGTCAGTTAGGATCAACGACTTGACGGCATAGGTTTACCGATACGTTAAGTTGTATTTCATTCCTATTTGAGCATGCTACAGCAGGTAAAACACATTTTAATAACTGAATATTATGGTTACAGAATTAGGATTATTTAACAAAGCAAATATATAATAAATAATAAAAGAAAGTTGTGAGGTGCGTGATGAGTAGCTACATATACGGCTTAGATAAAATATAGCATAGTTATTCAGTATGGTGTCGTAATATTTAAACAAAATGCCGAGCAATCAGATAAAATTATATCGGTGATTTTCTATTTTATTTGTTAGCACCCGTATTATTAATGATTTTTAATAAGTCTCATGGAACTCTCTCTCTCTCTCTCTCTCTCTGGATGAGAGTATATATATACGAATACACGGCGCCACATGAACCTATTGATTGGCGCTGCTTATTTGATTATATTAACTATACCCCATCCACCTTTCTACAACGGAAATTCTATTCGGCAAACAGGTATACGTTTAGTCCATACAATATTATAATATATAAAATCAACGCAAGAATAGTGCGATAAATTGGATTTCTGTACACGCGCATATAATTACGCAATAATAGCAAGCGTACGGTTCTTTGTTTCTTGTTCGCTTCACGCCGGTTTGCCAACAGATTCATGTAGTTTTTACGACATGCTCGAAGGTAAACTTTTGTCTTTGCGTGTATAGTTTATTAGGTGTAACAACAAGAGTAACTATTTTATAGGCGGTCGGACAATGACCGCTCGGCCGGGGAGCATGCGTACATCCGCGTCTGGTGTGTAGTACAGCGTATATAGCACGGGCAAATAAACCGCAGAAACTATGCGAAACACTTGCGTAGGCAAATGCGCCACGTTCTGCACTATTACCTACACACTGTCTAAAGGTGGGAGGGGGCACGGGAACGTGTAAAGAGGGCCCGAAACGATTTGGCGCGGTTAGTCATGCGAAAGGCGGGCCGCTATGCGATGACGAAAACGACACATAGGGTTCTCTCTGTATATACTGTAGACTCGGGCCTGCGCGTCGCCGGCATGTGTGCCGCACGTGAATCGCAAAATTCATAAAATAAACACTTGCAATTTTGTCATTAGTTTCTTTGTTTGAAATTAGGCTTAGTAGTAACGTATAGAGCGCAGCACTGCTCCTCGCGTGCAGCGACATGTGTGGCAGCGCCGGCCCGCAAACAATAGACGCAAAACTGTCAGCAGCCGACGGCCGCGTAAGCTCTACGATCAACAGCGAACGCGCATGTGGAAAGGTCGACCAGACGTGCGCAATTATTTTCTATTTGCTCGATTTATGCGGGCTCCTGCCAGTATACGTCACAGAAAAACTGGGGATTCAAATGCCATCGCAAGTGTTTACTTGTCAGAATCATGTTTTGGGCCTTATTTACCTGTCACGATCTTAGAGGCTGACAGAGAAAGAATACTGTCTTTCCGTCGCGCGTCTAGTTTTCTTCCGTCCGTAGACGCACCGGCTGTAATGCTTGCTATGTATATTGGAATTACATGCTCGACAATAGCATCGGCACCTGTGTGTACCTTTGAATCTTCTCTCTCTTTTTCTCATCTTTCTCAGCACGTCACGCTATATGACGAGTGCTTCAGATTGCCCGCGTCCCGCGCGTTGTCGGCAACGGACGCAGATCCGACCTGCTGCTACGCATCCGCAGAGGCATGGAGTGCGTTTGCTACTTGCACGCGCACACTGCTCTCAACCGTTCTTTCTCTGCATGTCGAGTTTATATTTTGCAAACATGCTTCACCGTTCCTCGTCCTGGTCGGCGTCGCGTCTCGTCTCGTCCGCGTCTATCGCTCGTCTGTATACGAAGGTTGCCGCCTGCTTCATGTTCTCAGAAGGAGGTTTCTCAATGAAAGGCATAAAATCAATTACAAGAGCAGATTTCGCCTGGCGAGACGACGGAGTGCGTTTTCGTTCAGCGAAAATTGGATATCGGTTGTTATTTTCGATCACACAATAACTTATTTGTGTACGTGAGCGCGACGTCTGTGCAATGCTACCATCGTCTTGTATAGGATGTAATGATCGGTCGCGATCGCACAAGTCTGTTGAGAATATCGTCTGGCAACAATCATACGGCGTGTAGAATTCTGCTGCCATTTCCCTCTCGAGTATTTTGCCGCAGAATAAAATACACGCGTACATCCTAGCGTTCGCCCGCGACCGTCCACATGCGCTTGCACACAGTGACTAAATCACAGCGGCCTGTTATGCTATTGTACGTACGAAATTATGTCGTTCCTACTTAGGAGTAGTAATTCGCTTTGTGACATACAGGGATACAATCAGTTCGGACGTTTTGTCTACATATCAATGTCGAACCGAGACA
The DNA here is from genome assembly GCF_000485595.1 of Priapulus caudatus. NCBI lineage: Eukaryota > Metazoa > Priapulida > Priapulimorpha > Priapulimorphida > Priapulidae > Priapulus > Priapulus caudatus. Next base: position 186,900 of record NW_014577114.1, on the reverse strand, counting down.
GGTCATGAATGGCTGGACGTTCTGTATTGTTAGGCTAGCCGGGGCTACTTGGCAGCTGCCTCTATCAACAAGCACGTTTCTTGCACATGACGAAATACCCAAATGAAGTGCAATGTAGACAATAATTCTTACCGTGTATTCAAAATTGTTGTATTAAGATGTCGAATCAAATTAAGATCAAAATGAATAACTC
>NW_014577114.1:184634-186682 GCF_000485595.1 Priapulus caudatus | reverse complement strand
TCTCTCTCTCTCTCTCTCTCTCTCTCTCTCTCTCTCTCTCTCTATCTCTCTCTCTTGCTCCCCATCTCTCTCTCTGTCTATTTTTGCTCTCTTTCTTACTCAATATTTTTTTCTCGCTTATACACAAAACATACATACTCACACACGCATTAACGCACGCAAGCACGCACAAATGCAAAGCACGCTCGCGCACACACGCGCGCACACATAAATTTAGTAACACAAACTTATATTGACGGGATTTCTGTATTCATCATGCTCGCCTTAACGCAAATGCAGCCCAGTGACCCTACGTTGTAAGTATGGATACTGTACGCATGCGGCACGTCTCCGCAATGCTATCCCTGCTTTAAGTGATTTTCTGTTCTCGGGTTACAGTCAACCAGCATGAATAGAAGTAGCACCAATTATGCGAAACGCCAATTACCCCCGAAAGAACACAACTTGGTGCCTAATTTTTCCAGCCAGGCGGCCAGCAAGAATGCGAAGAAATACCGGGGCTCTGCATATTAAATCAAACAGCTGACATAATTATAAGGTAGACGTCGTCGCGGGGCTTAGGTGGGACCACACCTTACGAGGTTACCGTTGACTGACAGATGCGACGTCTACTCAGCAGTTAAAGCGCTTCTGCAAATATTGAAAATTGAATTTATCTCGTCTAAAGGCCTTATCTTTGACAAAGAAACCAGCCGAGGAACAGAGCTGAGTACCAGTAATGGCGGACAGCCAAGTGCTAAATTACAGAATGCTCTCAGGGGCACAGTGCTGTCCCTGGGAATTACTACTGCTCCTGGTCCTCATGAAAAAGTTTTATGTACGGTAAACAACATCTGCGCATTGTAGGCCTGTAGACTATGAGCGAAACTAAAAGATTACTAGTTCCTCTATGTCGCAATTCGGAATACCATCCAAACAAACCGACCCTATTCATTACAAAAAGTCCTACATTTTTTCAAAGACAGTTCATTTGGTATAGTTATAAAATATAAAATTTCAATGAGTTAAGTATTATTGTACCATTGATGGTAAGTTAAACGTTAAAAAGTCTACCTAACCCCAAAACCTAATAGATAATACGACAGCCCGTGGGTGGATGCATTTGACTTTGCTTTTGAATCAACGTTACATATCCTGCAATGTTTTTGCGCTTATTCACTGGTAGAGCTCTCGACGTAACAGGCGATTTGGATAGACGTGAAAAATACAAATTGACAGGCAGGCAGAGACGTAAACAGACAGACAGGCATACGAGCTGGTAGGGCGGCAAGTGGGCAGACAGTTAGTCAGACAGACAGAGATAGAGTGGCAGCCGATAGGCAGATATGCAGACAGACAGACAGACAGAGACAGAGAGGCAGCCATGGGAACATGCTTATATTCAGACAGGCAGAAAGACTGGCAGGCAGGCAGGCAGGCAGGCAAACAGAATGACAGATAGATAGATAGACGGGCAGACAGTCATACGGGCAGACAGACAAACAAACAGACAGACAGACAGACAGGCAGACAGGCAGACAGACAGACAGACAGACAGACAGACATACATACAGACAGACAGACAGACAGACAGACAGCCAGACAGACAGACAGACAGACAGACAGACAGACAGACAGACAGATAGATAGATAGACAGACTGACAGATAGACAGATTGACATATAGACAGACAGACAGGCGCACGGGCGGGCGGACATCCATCCATGCATCCAGCCAGCCAGCTAGCCAGCCATCCATCCAGCCATTTATCGATCGATCGATCCATCCATCTATCCATCCATTCATTATTTCATGCATGCATGCATCCATCAAACCATCCATCCATCCATCCATCCATCCATCCATCCATCCGTTCATCCCTCAATCCATCCACCGATCCATTAATCCACCCAATCATCCATCCATCAATCGACACACGCATGCGCGCGCACGAACGCACGGGCACAGGCACTCACGCATACACACACACACACACACACACACACACACACACACACACACACACACACACACACACACACACACACACACACACACACACACACACA
>NW_014577114.1:166522-183341 GCF_000485595.1 Priapulus caudatus | reverse complement strand
CACACACACACACACACACACACACACACACACACACACACACACACACACACACACACACACATACACAGTCGGCCGGACGGACGGACAGATATACATTCAGGGCGAGAGAGCGGGAGGGAGGAGAAAGAGCAAGTTGATACTTGAAAAAAAGTAAAAGCGCCTCCCCTAGGAAAGGGCAGAAAGAAAGTGGTATTTTAATTGGTCGTACTATTTAGTAATTTAGGTACTAGAACTATGTGGCATATATTATAGCTTGGATGTTTACCATGATTTCATTAAATACGATTCAGCGTAGAATACTGACCGTACATCGACACAACATTTGAAGTAGGAAATTGTCCGAATATTGTTTCATACATTTTAAAATCACTCTTCCGAACTGTTTGAAGTATATGCCAAGCTATAATTTAATTCTCAACCAGATGACTATATATCATCATGCGCGGTGTAAATACTACTATAAAAAGCCAGCGCAGTAGGTTAATAACTCTTCACTTATAATTGATAAATTCATCCGCAGATATACCCCAGATTTTGCGAAAAATATTAAGCGTTCTAATTTTTACACGAAAAAAGGTTGACGAAATATTGTAGGTTCGCTGTTGATGAACGGTATCCCATGTAGGAAGGTGCAGAAGTCAAAATCTACAGTGAACATCGACAAAGCTTTTGTTTTTAACTATGGTATGGAAACATTTTCGAGAGAAAGCAAGTTGGCTATCAGTGCATTTGGAGTGAGGCAACTAAGGCAAATTTTATTTAATACGGTCATCGGATCGGATCATGGATTTTATATTTATAATGAACTACCAATATTAACTCAATTCAATACCAATAATAAGGAAAAATACCAACACCGGTGGATTATTACGATAAATGAGTTCATTGTAAGAGCTATATGAGATATCACACTCTACCCACCACTTTCCTGTAATAGTACCTTAATATAACAGTTATATCTAAAGGGATTACGGGTATTTAAATACTTTAACAGTAACCCGACTCGGTAGATTGCATTTATGTTCTACTTACTAGACGTTTCTTCGACCTACTGCACATTCATCGATCATTCTAAATAACGTCGACCGATCGTGCCTTATTTTGCAATACGTTCGCGGATGTTAAAAGACCAATGTGAAAATTTACGATATATATATATGGCTGCGAGACGTAATAAATAAGAGCACTTAAGACTCACCACCACAGGCTGTCTATAAAGTTGACAGGGACCAGCAGTAGAAATATGACTGTGACTAGAACGAAGTGGAGGTTCATGCCGAAGTTACCAAACCGTCGTTGGTATAGTCGTGCTTTTACTCGACGGAAGTTCGCTCCTAGGTTTTCCGCTGGGTGTATATCTTCATAGCAAATCCTTCGCGTTGCTTTTCACTAGCGAACACGCTTGAACCGTGGCAGCCATTTTAGTTTCGTAGGCATTGCTACCCGTGGCAACCAGTTGCTAAAACTGCTCTGGGCGCTCTCTATATATCGGCACTCAGCATTAAGTCTAGGAGATAACTCCCACGCTATATTTCTCTTCAATCAGGAACTCTTTTGCATGTAAATGATGATTTACATGAATGCGTAGCGGAACGTAGCGGTGCAAGTATGCGGCATCGCGCTGTCATCATTGAGCGCCGCACCGTCTGCACAATTCCCTACTTCTCTGCGCGTGCTATCGATGCACACTGCGTCACTCATTAAAGTGTTGAATCATAACTCGGACAGGATCCATGTGTGTGTGCGTGTGGGTATCCGTGAGCGCACAGATGGAGAGCCGCTTCACTACTTAGCTGCCGGTGATACGAAACTGTCCGGATATGACTTTATGGTCACGCGCACCAAACACTTGCTTCCACTAGACGACACGTTGTAGAGTCTGAGCAGGCGATTGTTATTTGGTCCGGGCAACAACGTTAAGCCAGCAGCGACCAGCCTAGCGGCCCCGGTTAATAGGTGTGTGCGGGATGAGGCGGTGGGGGCAACTTATTAAAGAAGTATAACAACTGCCACCTGATAGCGACACCGACATTATTATGCCTATCAGATGTAAATTAACGGTGTCATATACACGCGTCAGTTATGCAATGCGTGCGGCGTGCTGCCTCTCCCAGGAGAGCTGTTTAAGGTCGGCAGAAGTCTGTGCCCGGTTCACTGACATCGTGCTCCATTGTCACATGCCACGTCTTGCTCGCGACTTGCAACGAACGTCGACGATTAGCACTTCCTTAATTTGCCTCAATTGTACACTTTCCCTGTTCCGATTGGTGCGGATCACGTGACCAATCATGGCCGCCGGACGAGTGCGAACAGGTGCAGAAACCGCAAAGACGCTGCTGGCATAAACCCACGCAATTCTTTAGGAAACGAACCCGCATAAAACATAACCACGTTGTCTGTTTCTTTACGCTTTTCTAGTCACGTTAAATAGAGCAGAATTGTTCGAAGATTCGACACAAATAAGATTGTACTCGAGCAAAACAGAGAGCGGCAGCTCCACCGCTCATATCCAGGTGCTCAATATTTCTCAGTTAGTGGCTGTGCGCTTTGTTCTCAACATAACTATAAAGTCAAGTAACCTGCTGATGCTATGTTAACGGCAGAAGTTGGCGCAACTGAAGACACTTGCACCTGGCGAACGCACACTCTTCTAAACGACATCACCATGCCAATCCGATCTCGATTTCTTTGAAGCCGCGTGTTTATTTTGCTTCGGATCTTCCATATCGTACGGCTGCGCGTGTGACGTACATAATATATTGACGTCAATATTTCCAGAAGCAGCTCCAGGCACAGTCGCTACCACATCTCCGCGAGCGAGAACCTTTCCGTAAACCTAAAAACTATTCTTTGCTCTACTATTGTGAGATTATGTTATGGGCACGGCGAGGTACGCCGCGCCCCGTGTGCAGGCCGGAGAGAGAAAGCAGTAGCATGAGCATTCATAGCATCTGCGGGCCAGCAGTTAACGTTTCCGCCATCACTGCAGCTGTTGTGTCGGCTGCCACAAGCACGACCGCCGCGTATACACAGGCTCGGCCGCAAAATACCAATCCTGTTCGAATCGAAATCGTCAGATTTACATGTAAACGATTCTCAAATAACAAAACAAGTTGTTGAGCGGATGGCGCGTGTTTTTATCAAAGGCATCATCAGTAGTGTATTTTCAAAATTATGTTTTGATACGGCGGCCACGTGCGGCAGCGGGTGCTCTCGGCCGCCGAACACTATCGAATTACGGCCCGCCAGCCTGATGTGCCACACCGGGCGGGCGGGCTTCTGTGTCGTCTTCTTGCTCCTCTGGCCTCCTCTGGTTGCCTCGCTCACACGCACACAGACACGCAAGCACGCACGCATATGCATACATACATGCACATACACACATGCACATGCACTTGCGCATACACGCGCGCACACACAGACACACACACACACTCACACTCACTCATGCACGCGCGCTCACACACAAACACGCACACACACCCGCACACGCACACTCACGCGCGCACACGCACGCGCGCACACAACGCGCACACACCTCGCGCACAACCACGTACACACACTCGCGCGCCTGCCCGCAAGTATACGCGGACTCGTACACACAAAGGCGCGTTTGTTTGTTTCGGGCTCTGCCGCGGCACTCACTGATTTACTCTGTGTCCTCCATGGCTCTCCCCCCCTCTCTCTCTCCCTCCTTTTTCTCTATACTATCTCTCACTATTTCTATCGATATTTCACTCATCCTCTCCGTCTTTCCGTCGCTCTCTCTCTCTCTCTCTCTCTCTCTCTCTCGCTTTCTCTCTATGTTTCTCTCTCGCTCACCCACCTCTCTATTTCGTTCGTTCTATCTACGTCTCCCTCTTCCTAATCACATAATAAACAAACCCTCCAGCGATTAAAAACCATGCCATGCGGGTATTGCTGTTTTCTGCCTACACGGGTTCGTAAAATTACAAAAGAGCAGTGTGCTGCTGGGGTGCCTGGTTTGCATGCATCGGGTCTCTAGCAAAGAGAATGGTGTCTTTCTTTTCATGTCGACCGCCCAGCTACTCTGCCTTATTGACCGCGTAACTTCCTGTTCGGCGATTTTCGTCTTAGATCTTTATGCAATTCAATAGGTGAAATTCATCCAATTCAAAATGACGGAACTGCCAAACGTGACACAAGAAACGTGACTCGTTCTCCTATGTAATCGGTAGACTGTTGAGAACGATACCTCACATGTGTATACACAACATGCTGCTTGCATCTATGACAAATACGACATACGCATATACTTTCTCCTATGACACTATTTGTCATAGGAAGATTCTTCCTATGCCAAATATTGGCGAGTCAACTTCGTTCCGCTTTACAGCTGAAATTCACTTCTTGCGTTCTTAATAGCGCTCCTAAACTCCTATGATGCGCACATCACATACAACAATATTTGTCATAGGAAGAATCTTCCTATGACATATAGTGTCATAGGAGAGCGTATATGCGTATGTCGTATTTGTCACAGATGCTAGCAGAACAGGCTGGTATACATCATTTCAAGCCCGAGTTTAACATGTATTGGCACGCGTGCGCAGCTATTACCAATTCTGTTGTCTGCTGCGTACTTGTTCAGAAGCGCGACAGTTAATTTGAAGCACCGCATGTTGTATAACGTAAACCATCGTTCTATAGTTATATTCAGAAATTTAAAAAATCTCTCCGTATACGAAAATCTAGATGGTCACGTCAACATGCTTGCTATCTACGATGTTACGATCAAGCGTACGCTATAGCCAAATGTCATGCGTAGCTCCAAACCAGAGATACCTAGCGACCCAAATACACATAATTATAGACGCATAAGTGACTGCATGGTTGGGATCTACTTAATGTATCGATATATCAATTACAACAAATTATAGCGATATTCCATTTATCAATCTCTCATCGAATGTAACCGACGGCACTTATAATACCACTAATATTCGTGACAGATCGTGGCACAGTTTGCTTACTATACTATAATTGCACTCACTCTGCCCTACGCACGCGCGCACACAAATGCAACAAACTGAGCATCCCCGATGCTAGATGCTAGGTAAGCATGGAGAGACTGGCTTGATTTCTATGTGGGCGACCACTTAGACCGCACCATGGACAAAGGGCAACGCACGAAGACATCGTCTGCACAACCAGCCTAACAGCTACAGTCGCGCTACCAGTATACACGCCAATAATGAGAATAACACGCTTCGCGGGGGTAATATTTAAAGTAAATTTTAAGTTTTAATTGCACATTTGCATCAGCCGCAGCAGTTCTATCCGCATGTGTGTACACTGTCTCGGTAAATTGAGAGACGCGAGTGTTTTTCGCCATTTAACAACTTAATTACTTAACACAGCAACGTTATGTGTGCAGCTGTGTTTCTGGATATACGCCAAGAGCTGTGTACATATATCTTGTAGATTTTGAAATTAACGCTATTATTACTCTGAACACTTTATTTCTACATTTCATCATTGTAAACCAATACCTTGCAATCATACAAGCGACAATCTATGTGCGTGTGCGTGTTCTAATCTATACCTGTTTACAGAATTATTATATACATATATGCTTATTGGATGACCAGTAACGCAACTCGCATAATAATCCGATAACTTCACACGAATTCAAGAGCGTATTTTATTTGCTACTATTAATATAAGAAACCGTGAAGTATACCAAATGCATTATGGCTATTATAAAAATATCTTTCACGATCCTATATAAAGAATGCGTCGGGGTTCGCTAACCGGCAATAACAGATTGCGAAAGGCATCACTTATCGCGCGATCGGCGGGGTCACCACGGTAAACATCTGCGCCCACTGCATAATATAATAACAACAGCCGGGTTTCTGTTTACGCGCGCTCGCCTCGGTTGTAAACCCGACTTCGGGCGACAATTGTCTACAAAATGCATTATCACAGAGCGAGTTATGCGAACACGCCCGACCGCAGCAGTGTGGGCTGCGTCCGGGGAGCGGCAAGCGACGGCTGCGTATGCAGGGAGCTGACGTGTGTTCGGCCTTCCGTGAAGGGGTGCACGCACGTGTTACCGCGGCCAAAGGCACGACATAAAGCGCACGATCCGGGGGCTTGCCACTTGCGAGATACCGACACGGCTTTTTTTCTAGGTCGCACATCTCTCGCGATTAGCCGGCACGAGTGTAGCAGCAAGCTTAAACGAGGCTACCGTCGTGCCTGCCCGGCTCGTGTGCGCGATGACGCCGCAGTGTAATACTTGCGTTTGCAGCCGACAGGTGCCGCTATAGGCAGCACTGCGAAAAGCCGCGGGTGAGAAAGCGGCATACGTACTGTCCTTGAATCGAAATATGTTTGCGTACATATACGCCATAACTTAAATTGTGTTATTTAAAGAACGATTAGTTTTAGGTAAAGTTGAGACGAGAGAGTTGATGCGAAGATGTCAATTTTGAAAAAAAAAGATTTATGCACGGGCATAACTAGTTGCGTTGATCACCTGTTATCCTTTTATTATATTATATTAAACTATTCACCATTGAATAATATTTATTGTCGGGCGTTATTGAAGTTATAACAACCTCTGATATATTATTGTGGCTTGTGTATATGTGCTTGCTGGCTTTCCATATTTGAAAGTTTTAACTAATATTAAAACGTGTTTAAAGTTGCGGGTTATATTTGCATTTATTGGTATGTTTATCTTCGAAATGATTCAGAAATGAAAGCAAAATTAAGAACCAATTAAGTGCAAAACATATATATATATATATATATATATTGCATTTATACATATATATATACAACACGAGATACCAAATAATATCTTTGTTAGTTTGTCTCTTCAGTAGTGATTTTTTAAATTCCATTTTTACCCTTTATCCAACTTCTGCTTGTGAGCAATAGTGGCAAAAATACAAGTCAACGAATTATTTGCGGCATCCTGCTAAACCACAGGAATAGTCCGTGCCGCTTGTATAAATGTAGAACTGACATCAGTATTCTTGTCATGCAAGTCGAGTTGCACTGCCATCTATCGAGCAATTTAAAGTAAACCTTTGCAAAGCAGAAGCTGCCTCGTATTGCTCTCATCCCCGGTTACAATATTTACACTAGATACACGATACTCAAATATATAATCAGTAATATTGGTTGTGCATTCTCAACAACTCATCGCTTTATTAACGCCCATAGACCCACTCAGTCCCATAAACATATCGGTGAAGATGCCTCGCTAGTATCTGCTACTAGTTACAATTAAATTGTCGACCGTTGCTATATCTGCCATTCTCGCCGGTAAATGGCGCACTCTTGCATCGTTTGTGTTTTGGCGCAATTCGATAAAAGTAATCACGCATGAAGATATTTTTACTGCACTGCTTGCACATACGCTGCCTTATATAGTCAAAGGAAAACACGCAACGGGCACCGCATCCGCTCTTTACAACATCGCTGTGAAGCATATTAGCAAAATATATACAACTTCCATAATTATAATGAATATATTATTTCAACAATATTACATCAAAAACTATATACAAAAAGATGCTAGATGAAAATGAAAACAAAACCTTCTGTGCTTGAGATGGAAGTAACACATTTCAAAAACGTCGAAATAAACACATCGAGCTTGTGATTAAGTATATGTGTGTAGATTTCACGTCGAATCTAAAATATTTTTGATGCGGCCAATGAATTTCAGCGAAAAATCTGTTATAGAGGTGGCAGCTGTTAACAATCGTATACCTCGCGCACGTAGTATACCTCGCGCTTCTCCTGTTACTCGCGATGACACGAAATATTCGCATTAAGATGTGTATTACATATATTATAATATAACCATATCGTCGATCATATCGCATCACAACTACGAACGCTCGAATTATTATGATCATAAGAGAGCTTTCAAACGATTCGTGTACCTTAATTAATAAACAAGCCCAGTAATTATCGATACAGATCGGGGAGATTCGTAGAGCCAACGGCATGTATATCTCTTATACAAGTATAAATCTTAAATAATTAACGTAAATTGTTCCGTTATAATTGTCAAAATTTAGAAGCATCTTCGGAATAAGTTAATAACAACCCTGACCATGCTTCGACGAATCTTTTTGTCATTTTTTAACAGGTATTTTTGCCACTCAACTAGTAGAGAGAACAAGGCTACAATATCATTTAGAGTGGGATTCCTTTATCCGTGAATTGGTCTACAATACATCCTCGTTAAATATAGAATAATATATTGATAAGAGAGATTTAACCAGTAATTGCTACGCTCTACAATCTTTAAGAAAAACGGAAGTCACTCCGCCCACTCTAATACATAATTTACAATTGACAGGCCTATAAGCAGTCGCTCGAATATACACTAAAACCTTTATAAATTACACAACCAGCTCATCTGGAGGCACTTTTCCGTATTTACAGTCGAATACACCAACGCACAACTATAAATTTTTATTGCCATAGGAAACGAGAATAGATATAGCTACAAAACCGATACTCCGCGAAAGCGCGCGCGCGCAAGGCGTATTAAAGACATGTGTGAACCATCTTTTTCGATCGGCATATCTCGCATTTGACCTGGCAGCACCAGTGAAACGTACACGAGCAGCGCTCGACCACCTCGCGCTCCTCGCTCCTGTAGCCGCGGCCGCAGCACATCAGGTCGCAGCCGTCTACGCCTATCGACGTCGCGTTGCACTGCCGACCGAGCGTGCCCTCCGAGCCGCTCGTCGGGTCCACCGCGCAGAAGTCCGGCGAGTTGTCGATGTAGACCAGGTCGCGCCGCGTCGGCGGCTTGTGGTTCTTATTATACGTCTCCATTTCAAACTTCAACTTGCCCCGCGGCGCCCTGTTGCTGTTGCCTCTGCGGAAAAGATTAGAATTTGTGATGCGAGCAGCGCGCTATGTGCGGAGTCTGGCAATAGTACGTTCGGGCGGAGGACGCTCATGCTAGCGATTGGGCCGCTGCCTCGTTATATGCACAGCACCGTAGCCAATAATGGCCTGTATTTGAAAAGAAAATAACAGGATATACTGTATCTAGTATTTGGTGTTACTTCGTCGAATATATAAATAAAATCATAATTATATGTATACATATATATATAATTATATATATGTATATATATAATTATATGTATATATAATATGTGCGTTGCTAAATATCTGATGATGCACATAGTAAAGACTTGCTAGCGCTAATTAAAATGGCTGCTTGTATCTATACATAGATGTGGCTGTGCTTATCGTCTACACAAATTGATACTCACAGACGCTAATATGGACGATAGCACATCGTTAGCAAATATTCGTAATAGCAATAAACTGAGCTAGAATGCGGCGAAGGCGAAGACGAGAGTACTGACCCAGGTTTGCGATATCTGCTGCCAGTCATGTGTGCGGGGATTGATTACGTGATTAACAGAGATGTTAAGGTTGCGAAAGTAATAACTAAAATATTACGTTTTTCACTACTGCTGCCAGAATGGCTATCATACGTATCTCGACCAGTAAATCTCGGTAAGCACTACATAGAAAGTGTTATTTATAAATCGGCTGCGTGTAAAGATTCGTTAACGGCACATTGCTTGCCATCAAAGTGGTTGCAATAAATTCCAGTGCAGATAACAAGCTAAAGATGACCACGTATGCGTATTTCACGTAGGCCTACGCCGCAAGTAGAATATGTGGTTGCGGTGCGATCCTCTCATCCTTCCCAGCAGTTACCCGATATCGCTTAAATTATTACGATTTTTGAAACGGGATGCTCTTCCAGGAAGATCATCAAGACACCTAAATATGGATCCCATGGTCGCCACCTTCCCGTAAACACACATGGTCAACGTTCAAGACCGCATAGAAGTGCTACCAGCAATCAATTGGCAATATCGTTTCGATTTATTTTAGGACCATAGGTTCGGAGAACTGAGGTGCGTCGGAGTAGGTGCAAACCAAAGTCCTCTCTCTCTCTCTCTCTCTCTCTCTCTCTCTCTCTCTCTCCTCTCTCTCGTCTCTCTCTCTCTTCTCTCGCTCTCTCTCTCTTCTCGCTCTCTCTCTCATTATATATAGATAGTATAATTTCAAAGTTGCTGTGTGCGTTGAAGGCAGAACTAGCCTGTGCATGGATCTTATGAATTCATGGCTCCTAACTTAATATGCAAACAAGATGCATGTTCGCTGCATCATATAGTGAACTCGGGTGTGGCTCAATAAATTAATTATTTGTTCAGTTTGTTGTGCTGGACAATGTGCCTTAGTAATATACGCCTATACTTTATGGCAGATTATAATTCTGTAATGTACTGTCTCGCATAAGCCACTAATCATACCCATAGTTCCCGAATTGTTATTATACATCAACTACATTATTCAGGAGTTAATTTTGGATTGGTTCTATTCCGGATTATATTATAAATAAAATTTATATAAATACAGTATATATCTTACGAATAATTGTTGTATTTTGTATTATATTATTTACCTGTTACCTGGTACTTTATATATCTTACATTCATGTCTATTCGGGGTTGGGCTATGCTCTTTATTGTTGTATATCTTCTTATTATATATATAAATATACTTATATATTTATAGTTCTATATTGTGCAGCGCGCCGTGGGTGCGAGCTGTGCGATTGGATGAGTGTGTGTAGGTACTGTATGTATGTATGTATGTTATGTATGTACGTACGTATACGTACGTACGTACGTTATGGTATGTTATGTATGTATGTATGAATGTATGTATGTATGTATGCTATGTATGTATGTACTGTATGTATGTATGTAGGTACTGTATGTATGTATGTATGTATGTATGTATGTATGTATGTATGTACTGTATGTAGTATGTATGTTATGTATGTATGATCATTGTATGTATGCTTTGTATGTATGTATGTATGTTATGTATGTAATGTACGTACGTACGTACAGTACGTACGTACGCTACGCTACGTAGCGTAGTACGCTACGTAGTACGTACGTGGTCGCGTGGCGTGCGTGCGTTGCGTGCGTGCGCTGTGTGTGTGTGTGTGTGTGTGTGTGTGTGTGTGTGTGTGTGTGTGTGTGCGTATGTGTATGTGTGCATGTGTGCGTGCGTGTGTGTTCATGCGCGCGTATACAGGGGGAATGCGTGCGTGAGCTTTAGAATTTTACGTAACACAAAGTGAACATTTCTCTCGGAATTGAAAAATGCCTGCCTCATCCATGCATCGCGTGCGAATAGCTGTAGCATACCTATTTCCAATAGTAACACGTGATGCTCCGTCGAACCTGTCCTTCAGTAGAGTGCCAACCTCTCGGAAGGAAGGTAATCGCATCCAGCAGGTCTTCACCGTACAGCTTCCCGACATGCCGTGACATTTACACTCCTGTCGCATCTCCGTGTTCACGTGCTGCAAGCGAAAACACGATGTCGTATTATTACGTGGAGAGTGAGAGGAGAGTAGTGGGAGAGGAAGAAGAGAAAGAGAGAAAAAGAGAAGATGGCCGGCAGAAAGAGAGATAGCGAGAAAAAGAGAGAGCGAGAGAGATAGAGAGAGATAAAAGGGAGAGAGGAAGGTAGAGAGCCGCTTCATAGTTGTTAATTATTTTTTTCGTAACATGTGATTTTTATAATTTAAAAACAAGCTATAAATATATTATCGGCAGTGGGAAGGCTTCCGATATTGCTTTGAACGCGTGCATGTAAATAAAATGAAATTATATTATTATTCGATTATTGGCGGACGATGGATCTAATTATTAAATTGATTTTGTATGCTTGATTGTTTTGTTGTATTTTTTTTTAAATGGAGGTCGTTAATACTCGTCTGGTTCCCGGAATAGTATAAAAACGCCCGTCTGGGACCGACATCATTTAGCTGCACACCGAGGCTCGGTGATATACCGAGATATTGGCTGTGGTGAAGATACACGGGGTGGCGGTAGGACGCAGTGGCAAAGATAGCCGCTGGAACGCTCAGGTTGCGTGTGGTAGGGTGAGCTAACAGAGAATATTGGGTGCATGAGGGTGGGTCGGGGTGTATTGTGGTAGGGCGGGGGTAGTAGGTACTGCTACTACTGAGTTCACATGCCCGCATCAATAGCATATATTGCCACCTAATTGCACACATGCGCGTATGCATGTATACATGCTGAGTAGCGTGTTTACACCTACTTAAGAAATGCATCGACGACGTGTAGATTTAGGTGACACTTTGCAATTACCCGGCAGATCGGCGTAACGGCCTCGCGCGTCTGCGGCGTGTGTGTGTGACAGGCGCCGAGTCGCCCTCTTGCTAATTACGTGCCGCCATTCAGGTAAATCGCCGTCACCAAAGTACAAATTATGGGATTGTTCTTAAACTGTCGTGGGAAATACTCGGGGAATATGTGGGGGTTCTGTGCTGTTCCGTCTCTATACTGACGACCATAGGAATTTCGCAGAGTTCGCCGCGTTGCCGATTGCGCAATTCTGCTGCCCTGCGCGAGAAGTGAGTTGCACCAGCAGTTCAAGGTTTTGTATAGTTCGTGTAATTTAGTCCAGTTAATTGAAACGAAATAGATATTGAATCGATAAGCATCGCAGTTCCGAATTTACCATACGGCGAGTGGCGTTTATATGAGGAGAATTTTAATCTCCGAACCGTATGGGAAGGATGGGGTGAGATTAGACCCTATACGACTAGGAGTTCATGTCCTCTACATAACTTGGGAGAAGAATTTGCGGATGCGCCCACGCCAAATAATAGACGTCTCTAATTTCACTTAAACGTGTGCACATGACACATGCAGGCCAGGTTGCGTGCGCACGTACGTATGTATCGCTGGTCACACGGCATTCAAACGGGTGCGTTCTGTAAGCACCGATTCTCCCGAGCGCGCCCAAGTATTTGTCCGCTCAGAACATAGGTATCTGGCGAATAATTGGCAAATTACGGGTATCATACAGGTGTAATACCGAGGTGTGCCCGGAGATTACAGGTTTAGTCCGTGGGAAGCAAGCGGCGTCGGGTGGCCACGGTCAACGCGCGAATGGCTACGAATAATTGTTCCGTTTACCAGAGCGTATATACGCGTCGGCGGCAGAGATCTGTTAAAGCAAGTACTTGCCCTATCTATATATGCGTAGAATACTTTATATATATATATATATATATATATATATATATTATAATATTGCTTGATCAGCAGATCTATAGACTATGGTACGTCTAATAGTGAGTACAATGTCTGTAAACAGCGGTAGGCCTACTGCGGTCTGTGTAGGTACGGCGGACTGGCCGAATGCACATATTTTCGTAGAATATTCAGCACATATTTTCGTACACCTATTTTCGTACACCTATTCGTAGCACATATTTTCGTACTATTCTACAATATTCTACAATTCACACTACAACGACTCATTGGAAACGAGATAATCTTACATAGGAGGTAAGATAAAAAATATCTCAGTGTTGTAAAAAAATAATTATGTGTACTGTTGGCTGTGTGTCACTTGGGAGAGGTGCGAGAAACCAAATTCAGAGCCAATAGCAGTTTGTTAGCGGCGCTGTACTTAAATCTAACAATCATTTAAGACGATGATGTAGCTCTTTCAAGCATAATTTACCGCGCATAAAAATACTGCCCTCGGAGATGAGTATACAGACAGAACGTGTTCCTACCGAGTTTGGCACGGTCCTAACAGCTCGCTCGCCGTCATCATTGACAATTGGCGGTTGGGCGGCGGCTTTGACGCTCATGCTCCGCACACCTTTTATGGTTTTAGCTTTATAGCCAAAGAAAACACATGTGACGCTGTGGGGAGGGAGCGAGAGCTGAACCGGTAGTAATACACGTACGCGGCGAACGGGCTAAAATGGTTATAATAAATCACTATGCTGGTTAGGAGACCTACCTCCGCGTATCGCATTATCTCCTGCTACACCTAATCGTGATTAACGTTTAAAGAAACTCTCGTAAATCTAAACGTGTCGTATTCTCTCGGTTTTGTTCGGCTTGAAGTAGGACCATATACGAATCGCGTGACATGGATAGTTTTTTATTGCACTAATATACGTCTGAGGTCTAGCTTTTGCTGCTGGTATGTTCCGACCATGTGCAATACGAAGATAGAAGAATTGTGTAACGTTAACTGCATTCAGACTCAGTATTTGGTTCTTTAAATTTAAACTATGACTAATGAAGATTCGTGCGTTTTATTTCCTTTCTATCAAGTCTCAGTTACACAGATAACTGACCGTATATAAAGTATTACTGTATAGTACTTTGCACTGGTTATTACTAGGTTACGATGTTTTTGTATTTCATTTTGTAGAAACGGGATATAATTGTATTATTTTTATTAATACACGCCGAAAGTTCACATCGCCTGACAAATTACTCGGTTGTTTCTAAATACGGACGTGAGCGCGTTATTTAATGACTATATCGCCTGTTAATTCTTTCCAAATAAGGCTAATAAATGGAAACTGTAGAGTTATTATGACAACCCGCCAATGTATTATTGTGGGGATTACAATAAACCACCCACGATACGTTCTAGGTGTGTGCACGCAGCTCCATAAAACCTATAGAGTAGACAGTAGAAATCGTCGCAAGCCGAGCGAAGCAAAACACGCGGGCGGGGAACTTGACAGCGAGCCAAATAGATATCGAGCTAAAAAGAGAATGTGAAGGATAGATAGATCTAGGGAGAAATGGAGTGACCTACGTCCCACACACAGCACACACACACACACACACACACACACCACACCACAACACACACACCACACACACACACACACACACACACAACACTACACACACAACACAACACAACACACACAACACAATCACACAACAGACTCTCATCTCTCTCTCTCTCCCTCTCTCTATATATAATACGTATAGATAATATAATAAATAATAAAAGAGAGAGAGAGAGAGAGAGAGAGAGAGAGAGAGAGAGGGGGGGGGAGGGAGAGGAATGCGATCGCGACTATCTAACTAGTCGAATACGATGAGGGTGGGATGTGTCTCCTCCTCTGTGGCACAGCCCACATAACATCCATCGTTGAAGGCGCAGTTCATGCAGCCAGTAAAACCTCAATACAACCTCCTTTGGCGCAACGTGGGCGGGAACTAACAGTTACTGGGAATTACTTATGAAATGTCTTCGGTTTTTCCTGCCAATGCACTATGTATGTCTTGTACAAGTAAATAAGACTTAGGTGATAGATCGCATGAAAATCACATAAATTCGAAGAAGTTAATGAATATTAGAGAAGGATATAGTTAGTTATCTTACTACTATCAAATAACATCAAATTTCCACCTATTTATTCGAGGAAATAAGGCAAGGGGATCGGATCAGTATAATTATTTTAATGCGAGTGCATGCATCTGGAGTCGTATATATACTACGGGGACAAACATGATTTACGTAATAGAGGCGAATAATTGTCTGCATTCGTCTCCGCCCAATCTGATTGATCAACGTGCATTGCAGCAGAAGAATCAGCTTAGCGAAAGACAACCAAGCATCATGCCGAGCAGTCATGCATCGTAGACAACCTCGCAGGACAACCATGCATTGACGTCATCTATACGCAACTGCGCAGTCTCGTGATGCAAAGTAATCGATATTATTCATATCATTCCGTCAGAGAATTTCTCGTGGCGCCTATTTTTGCGGAAACGAACTCTTATCTTGTCTTTCCTCTACAGATTGTTCATTTTCTGCATAACAGACCTAGACGTTGAGAAAACAAGGCATGACTGACGTCGTTTTTGTTTAAACACGCATTGGGCGGCTCTTATTTTTCGTCATGGCATACCAATCAATACGCAAAAGAAGCCGAAACAGTTTTGACGTACATTTATCAGTTTTTATGAAGCTAAAGAGGGCGTTAGCTAAAGAACCATTGTAACACTAGAGAGACTCATCGAATTTGGGAAATGTTCAAAATTCATCCGTTTTTGAGAAATATTAGTAGTAGTAATAATATGTCATAGTATTATTAGTAAAATACGATATCGATATGGTACAGTTAGCAAATGCTGATACACGCATTCACGTAACAGCACGTGTGTCGGTATAAAAAATACACATATCTAAATGCAGCACTTTTCATTAACTTTAGATTCTACTTACCAAGCGTCCTGCATTGTTGTTGTGAAGATTCATCTTATATCGGATATCTTTTCCCTTCTCGGCGGCATCGACGAACCTTCGGGAGAACTTATAGCCGAACTGGACGTTGTCGGAACAGCCACCCCATTCCCAATCTCGACCACTGGGACCTCTCTTGCTGTAGTCGCACGTGCAGGTTTGTATGGAGCCCTCACTACAAGCTCTGGCTATCGTGTGGCCCACACCTGCACTAGTTATCGCGTATATAAAAGCCGTCTCTCGACATCCTGTAAATAGAAAAGAGACTCTCTGTACTGCGCAGATAATAACTTCGTTTTGAAAATAAAATTGCAAATAACTAATGATTCGTACACTGCTATTCATTAATACGCACACCATGCACAGTACATGTACTCACTCACGTAGCATAGAATATTGTCACACACATACACAAACATACACACACACACCCACACACACACACACACACACACACACACACACACACACACACACACACACACACACACACACACACACACACACACACACACACACACACACACACACACTACGACACGACACACACACACACACACACACACACACACACACACACACACACACACACACATACACACACACACACACACACACACACACACACACACACACACACACACACACACACACACAC
>NW_014577114.1:160701-165945 GCF_000485595.1 Priapulus caudatus | reverse complement strand
ATAACGGCTGGTTTTTTACACCCGATGTCTACATATGGTGGGATTAAGATAAATAAATAAATATATATATATATATATATATATATATATATATAATCGAGTCCGAAATTGACGTACCCTATATATAAAATTAATAAATATAAATAAATAAATATTCAAATAAATATACGCAAAGAAAGGAGAGAACGAGAGGCGGAGAGATAGAGATTTGAAAAATTTTAATTGCTGCAAGCAGTTGCATTCCATAGATTGCGCTAAATTTGGTAGGCTCATATGAGTTGCGGATACCACAGCAGTCTTCCTCGAAACGGGGCTGCATTCCGATCGACGTCGTATTCTACAGGAATTTAAAATGTGGTTGAAACGGCCGGTGTTCGAAAAAAAACTACGTTCATATTTTAACAAGAACCATGCTGTAACAAATAGCGCGATTCCAGGAGAAACCTCTATGATTACGCGAACATTGTAAAATAGGAGTGAGGGAAACCATTAATACTAGCGTGTCTGCTAGTGTCTGCATAAAAGCACAAAATTTATTAATGGAATTTTAATATCTATCACGAATGGAACATAGTGTTATGGCAATGTTCACTCACGTACTCGCGGGCACTCGTGCGCACATGTCAACTAACTGCGTGCCCCATAGTTGCCTTCTAACTCTTATTTCAAGCGGCCTTACACGATTGAAAAAATTAAATATGTAGTATATATATATATATATACTAATGATTATTTGTATGAGGTTAATATAAATTTCAATTAAATCTAATTGCGAGCGATCGTATTGAAGATTTATTGCATAATTAGCGCATTTAACATTATGGGAGCCATAACTTCATATGTTCTTACCACAAAGCCTAACCTTAATATGGATTTATTTCTAAATCATAGCGCAAACAATATTATCATAGTCTGGACTTTATCCCTGGACTAGAAATTTACGTTCAAGCTATTAAGACGCGTGTAATTCTGTTATCCGAGTAAACCTCTGTCTGTGCGTGCTGTAATACTCAACTATGTATTTGAACTTGTTTGTCTGTGTTTTACCCACACACGTTATAGCTCGTCTGGTTATGCTTTACGTGTAGTTTACAGGGTTTTAGAGTTTAGCTGTATCAGTGGGCAGTGACATGGATTAGAGGTAAATCTCAATTGGAATTCAGACAAGACAGTCAGTCTCAGTTCGGTGCGTGCCCAAGTGTCATGGTTTGTGTACAGAGCATGCGGGTGTCAATTGATCTATCATTCCTCGCGTGGTTATTGTAAAATTGCACCCAGCCTATTTAGCGTTAACGGACTGCTTCTACACGGGCATTAGCCAGTTAGACTAAGTATGTGAGTTGACCTTGTTTTAGATTCTGCATATTCGGGCTGTACAATAATATTACCAATTCTGTTAATAATAGTATTTAATTTAATATACTATATATATAAATGTATAACATAATCACTTATAAAACTGTATACGTAAAGATAAATTTTGCAATATATTGCGTATTATCAACAAACTAAAAGAAATTAATCGTGTTGATATAACAATATAACAATATACAATTAAATTGAATTTTCACATGACGGGATTGATTTTCTGATCTACAATGTATAGATATGTAGGCGTTGCTGGTTTGAGAGAGAGACAGAGAGAGAGAGAGAGAGAGGGGGAGAGAGAGAGAGAGAGAGAGAGAGAGAGAGAGAGAGAGAGTGAAAGAGAGAGAGAGAGTAGATAATAAATATATTTACGTCTTGCTTCTTTCACTCATTTACCCATGTATATGGGAGTTAATTTTATGGAAGCAAGAACAAAATGATTCGCTGGCATAGGTTTGCCTGCAATTGCATAATCATTTAAGGATTTCTTTAATGTGCGATGATAAACACATATAATAAAATTAATATGCTGCAGCATTGAACTCATTTATGGTATTTGCTATCTGCAGTTAAATGCATGTATTATCCGACTATTACTCCGTTACACAAACATCAATTTAGTTTTTGTTATATCGCTTGAATTTATGCGGCAAGGAAAATCTATATGTGCCATCTTCGTAAATCCCAATTATTCTAGTAATTATATCATCTAGAGGAAACACGAATAAAGTGATGCATGGTATGTAACCGCGCCGGTGCGTATGTATTTATAGGCCTACTGAGTCACATAACACAACACACAAATTGCTCACCTTTTCTTAAAATGTTTCCAAACGTAGCTTTTCCGTGGTCTCCATCATATGTCGGGCAATTCCAACGTCGCTCTTTAAACTGATGTTTGCACTCGTTGATGGCTCGCTGTGTGCCTTTCGCTATTGCGACGAGGCTGCCCGCGTTTTTCCGCACTAGTCGACGTTGTCTCCTGTTGAACGGTTGCTGTCTAGCATCTAGGAACACCGGATCACCTTTAGCGTTGACCAGTACGTTGTTGCTAGGCGCTCCCGCGTTCACAACGCCCCTGTGGATGAGCCAACAATGGCGGGAGAACCCCATTTTATACTATTGGTCCTCTGCTTGTAATTGGGAATATTAAAGAAAAATAATCACGACGTATTTTGGTGAATTTAGGTTAGTATGATATGTTAGCACGCCATGCATTGCCCTTAACGCCAATTGATACACGTTTCATATTAATTTGTTGTACCCCTGCTTCAACATGAACGTTAATCTCATTGTGAGAATTCGCAGCTACCATGACAATTGCCCATCAAGTAGTGCTCACTTCATGTGTACAAATACAAAATTCAATTATTATAATATTATACAAACTATAATTGGTATCAATTAGCAACGTCAGTTAGCGAACATATATAGTTATAATACGAGCTAGATTGGGAGTCACTGAACTTCCAGTTGTTTAGGAAAGAGTGGTCAGCTATTACCTAGAGTGCAATTTTTACAAAGCGCCACACTATGATGAAAAACTGTACCAATAAAATTACTAGCATCTAAAATGAAAAAACCTTCCATTATTCGTCCCAATAAAATTTATGTTCATGGGGTAGAGGCTGATATAGATCATAAATGGTGCACATGTTTACCGCGTTCTACTAGCGAATTAAACGTGTTAGACTTGAAATAGGTGAAATCGAGATTGAAGTAGCCGTGACAGGTCATACGTGCCGTGACAGGCCACGATATGTGCACAACGTCGCAGATAGGGCATAGTTGAAACAGTTGCATAGAGTTTACGTTAAGAATTGCGCGTAATAGCATACTGACGGCTCAGCGGACAGCTGCATAAATCGCCAGCTAAAGTAGTTGTCGTGCCGACGCCGTGATACCGTATACCCGTCATTCATATTAGCGAGCAAATACCGGTATGTCTACCGACATCTCGTTTAACCGATGACACATTTGCGCCTGACAGAATCCTTCAGTAGACCGAGCAGATAATTGAAACTGGCAGCAACAAGCTCGAGAAGTTGGAGATGGTTTCAAGCAGAAAGTTAAGTGGCTTTTATTGCCAAGAATTACAGTACTCGGCCGCGTCGACTCCGCTCATGTGTAAGCAAATGCGGAGAAACAAGGTGGAAAATCGTAAAGTACATTTAAAGGCGAATAAAGAATGTTATTTTCTGAATACTTACCACCACTTGGATCCGCGGTGTCGTTTGGCGGTAACAACTGCCTGCGGCACGCAACACATCAGTAAAAGCACAAATATTGAGCTTAATTTAGCGTATAACATCTTCGAAAGCGTTCACTATATAAATGTGCAACTGCCGCGGACTGAGAGCTGGCAGTTCTCGGCGCGGTGTGAGACAGATGCACGCCGTATAACGCCCGGCTCTACTCTTCTAGACGAGGATGCGTTGGTTTGCGCCGTAACGCCTGCTTTCAATGTCTACGGCTCTCGAGCTCAGCTACAATAGTCAGCGCTGGCCTGTGTCAATCACACGGGGAAGTGTGGGATGGCTTGCTCAACTCGACTGAAGTGCGCTGCCTCCGTCCCTCTTACTTACTCATCAGGCAACCGTTGCGAAAACTGGATGATTAGGAGCAGATTTACCAACTCTATTCACAAACTTCGGTGCGTCGCTGATGTCAATTGGCAGGCCGACTGGCAGCGAGTTCCACAATGCACCTGTCTTCATTACGCCGCAATTATGAGGCGAAATCACATCGGTACGATATACTGTGTCTGCGACAATGTTTTCCCAAAAATTATTGCGCCCACCAAGAAGGCCTCTTAAAAACGTCGCGTCGATAGCGGCGAGGTAATGCCCGTACTAAAACCATTAGCACTGTGACTGTTAATTGGTAACTACATGTGAAAAGTGTTTGGAGGGAATTAGAACTACACGGCGGCTACGTCATTGGTCGCGCCACGTAGCAGAATCATCGGTGGGGAACAGACTGTTCTGACAGCATCCTCGCTCCCACGCGTTACGCTCCACTCCCGCACAATAGCTCACAATGAACGACAATGCGTGCAAATAAACTCGGTTTGTTTTTATTATTCCGTAACCAATGTCTCACTTTGCAACTTTATTGCCCCGCACGGAATGCCGCACAATTGCTGCTACTCGTAGCTCCATAGATCGCAGCGCGACACAATTAAACAAGATAATTGAGTCGCTTGGCGCGCGACAGTGTGCACCTTGGGACAAACCTCGCTTACGCGACGGTAAACAAAATGAATCGTCAGAGGTAATATAAACGGATAAACAACCCTATTAACAAGTAAATGATCAACTGAGAGCAAGGGACGTGTTTCCTGGGAAAGCCCGGCCCATAGTCATATAAAACGTATGCCGACAATGCTGACGGGAAACAGTTCTATGCGCTCTTTAGCTGGGTAGAGAATTGGAATAGAAATACTCTGAAGTGTTGCATAGAGAATGCTCTGTTTTATAGCGTTGTTACGACACTTGTAGGCGCCTGTAATTCATTACGCGTATTGGCCTTTACGAAGTGATGAGGCATGACACGGATCGGGCCAAACTACACGGCTATTTATATAAATATATAGACATCAATATATATTTATCCTAGACTATTCCTATCATCGCTCTTACACCATTTCCTTATCACACCCATAACACTTAGATTTGTCATGTCTTAATTTGTCATCATAAATTGATAATAGTTAGTGGTTGCGCTTTATTAGTCCGACTATACATACCAGAATCAGAGCACCGTTTTAATCCCGTCTTTAGCCAATGTGGAGTGTGAATTTTTATCGAGAAACAATATAATATATATATATATATATATATATATATAGATAGATAGATAGATAGATAGATAGAT
>NW_014577114.1:150410-160676 GCF_000485595.1 Priapulus caudatus | reverse complement strand
TTACTCTCTTTCCCTCCCTCCTCTCTCTTCTCTCTCTCTCTCTCTCTCTCTCTCTATTTCGCCTCTCCCCTCCTCTCACATCTCTCTCTGCTTTCTCTCGTTCTCTCAAACACACGCCTAATTTGAAGCGAAACGCCATTCTTAGTGGACCTAGACCACTTTGCTCTATCTCCATTAAATGGCTTACATCTCTACAGCCCGTATTTTTGCACTCAGTCGAAGCACAGTTAACGATGCCTGATGATTTCCTCCGTCCCAAAGTACGACCATTCATTTTTCCCGCCTTTCCTCCTAAACCCGGCCTCCCAGACCCTGTCTCCCAGATCCCGCCTCCCAGATCCTTCCTCCCAGATACGGCCCCCTTTGACATTCGGCATGTTTTGGCTTCTATCCTCTGTCAGTCAGCCCGTGCTTCCTCCGTCCCCTGATCCTAGACTCGATATCGTAACCCTACAGACATGGTAACATAAGTTTTGTGTGCGTGATGGAAGTCAGTATTCACATATAGATCAGGAGTAGATAATAGGGAATCCCTATTATCTACTCCCGATATAGATGCATCCATGCTTCCCTGGTCGCGTTCATCGATGCGTTGTCAACGCAACCTCCACAACTCCGCATCTCGATCTGCCGCAGAATCCGATGATGGATACCCTTTGAATAAATGAATAAATAAATGCGCACATAAAATAACAAATAAAATAGCAAACGAACCCGAAAACATGAAGACGCACGAAAATATCTCGACTGTATAATTGCCGTTTACATGCTACGTAATGTTAATACATATAGATATACATATACATATACATATACATATACATATACATATACATATACATATACATATACATATACATATACATATACATATACATATACATAATATGTATATGTATATGTATATGTATATGTATATGTATATGTATATGTATATGTATATGTATATGTATATGTATATGTAACATATACATATACATATACATATATTATATACATATACATATACATCAGGGGTTAATAATGACAAATTTATTTTTATTAACCCCTGATATACATATATATACATATACTGTATATATAAATTATATATATATATATATATTTGCACAGCTAAAGGGGAAGCGCGAAAGTGTTTAAGGAGCAATACTAAATTTCAATGTTACTTGTCAATGACCCGCTAAAGTGTTGTGTTATTGTAAGGCATTACTGGCCGTAATAAGCACCGCAAAAACTACAATCAACGAACTTTTGTTCAGTCGATGATCGCATGTAAGGTATCATTGGATAATTACTAAAGATTCCGTATAAATTGTGAATGAATTTATGAGTTGCTATACTAATTTCTGAATTCATGCATTTTGGATCGGCCACACTGCCTATAATAATATCAAATTATTGTAAAAATATTACTGCAGCTTTTTGTCCGATTTAAATCGTGAAAGAATGTTAGCGTAGTCTAATTTCATTGCAAATTAGACGATGGAAAATTATCAGAAAAGATATGAAACTATCAAATATCTGCGTGTTAAATCATTGAAGCGTATCGTATTTAATAATTGGTGTATTAATCATACGCGCGTGTCTCGTGTACGCTTAGTGAAATATATCGTTAATAATTATAATTTAAGGTAATATAACTGGTGTACAAACATTAAGAACACTACCATAGTATGTTTCGTAACCAAATATTTCAAATAGTTATCATGGTTATATAGCAGACAGTCTGATGTCTACATGTGCCTGGCATAGCGACAGTTACCGCACGCATATACAATAAGATAAATTAATGTGATAACGTTCGTTGTGTTTTGATCGTCGCTTCATAAAATCTAATTGGTTTTATGTCTCCGGCTATGAACATATAGATCGATAAAACACAGAATGAACACTATTTTTATTTTTATTTCTAATATCTGACTTAGCTTCAGCGTTCATAGAACGGTTCGTAATTATGCATTTTCTGGCGCTATGATATAGACGTCAGTTCGCGATGATGAATCATGTTTCATAACGAAATTAATGGACACGCAACCCCAAAACTAATCGGTAGCTATCTTGAATGCTCGGCTGATTTTAGATAATCAACGTCCGCCGGCGCCTTTGGTGATCCATCACTGAAGTTTGACAGCTAGTACCGAGCTGCTTGCGTCGAGACGTCCCCGTTGCCAGTGCCAACGTCTCCATAGGTTTTCGGATTATACACCGAGCCCGCCCTAATTACACGAGGCGAGCTTTCGGAATTAACTCTGACCGTCCTCGGCGACGAATTAGAATTCTTTAGGTAAATTTCGTTTGTAATTACCTTTCTAAACGTAATCGGTTCGCTCTGCCTTTCCTCGTGGAGTGTATTGCCCGGGAATTCCGCTTACCATGTGCGAAAGTAGGCGGAGAACATTTCCCACGGCGCAGGCGAACGGATAAAGATGTTCAGCTGTGGATAAGACTCAGAACGTCGGTAGCGTTTTGTCCCTATTCGAGATCTCTCATCGCAGGTATACCTCCAATACGTATTCTATAGTCAGTACACGTTACAGTGAAATTCCCTATCGTGATTTGTTGAGCATAAATTTCATCCGGTATATGTTCCCATTAAATCTGGATTGCCATCATGCTTGCCGAGAGTAGTGTGTGCCGATAATCGCTAGTCTTTCTACATTGAGTACTGCCGTCACGCATACCCTAACAAACGCTGACCATAAGAAGAGTCCTTGATGAAGATTCTTTCACCGTCTGATTAAAGGGTTGATGCAATTTAATCACCTTCCGCATTATAGTCCACATAGGCGTAAAGTGTATGTATGTGTGTGTGAGAGAGAGATTCAGGTGCTATGTCTAGACATTTTGTGCATCATGTCATCATGCACACCGTAACAAGAGAGCTGACCAGATGGCCATCACCTGATGAACTTTATTTCACCGTCTGATTAAAGGGCTGCTGCGACTCAATCACCTTCCGCCCTAGTCCAGCCCGTATATTCAAAATCTACTAAATGAGTACGTCGGTTGAGCTTCTATACGTCTAGACATTTTTCCTTTTTGAGGGGAGAGAATTTACGATTTCACTGAATCGTAAAATGCGCTAGATTTATATGATGCTGTACAATTATTATAATATAAATTTTCGGTGTCATATAATGGCGACATTTCTATTATGTCTACGCGAGGTTCCAGACAAATAGATAGGACTTGTAATAGCAACGCTTACGGTATTCCAAAGTAACAATGTCGTGGGAGTTTGCTTTACATAATACCCAATAGAGTTTATGATATAGTGTAGTATAGAATTGGTTTTAAAGTTTTAAAACAAATTGCGTTTGAGACAAGTTTTCTGCTCATGCAAGGTAGGCCTATACATCGTCAACATCGTGCATTACGGGCGAAAATTATTTATGGCGAAGACTGATTATCAACTAACTACAAGATATAACATGGCGTTTCGTCACGCAACGGATTAAAAACTTTTCGCTTTGCACATCGACAACGCCTTTACCAGGTGTTGAAATTATAGGAAGAAAGAGTTACATGCATTTTTATGGTGTTCGCGTTTTTACGCGTCTGGCAGGATCATCGAACGCATAAGCACTAGAAGGTTTATTAAGGCTCTGCAATAATAGCTTACGAGGGTGGGTTTTTGGCCGCACTGCTTATTCAGATTTCGACACTTTCTTATTTGTCATAAAATGACCAACTGTAGTCGCTCGAATATGAATAAATTTAGCCGACACAGAACCGCCAAGCTAGCTAGCCTGATTGATATAGCGATACGACGCGTGAGTGCCCGTAATACCTGTCTATTCAAGGCTCGCAGTGTACAATAATGCGTCGATGTGTGAGAGTGTTAGCGTGAGTGCGTGTGCGTGCGTACTCACGTGCGCGCGTGTGTAAGAGAGAGTGAGACAAGGTGTGTGTGTGTGTGTGTGTGTGTGTGTGTGTGTGTGTGTGTGTGTGTGTGTGTGTGTGTGTGTGTGCGTGCGCTGCGCGTGCGTGTGTGCGTGCGTGCGTGCGTGCGTGTGTGCGTGATATTATGTAAGAATTAAGAGAGAGAGAAAGAGGTGGAGTGTTTATGTGAGCGCGCTTGCGTGTGTCTTGTTGTAACAGTCATTTGAGAAAAATTGGCATATAAATAACGGAAATTACGTGAAATGGCGAGGTTTATGATTAATTATAAATTAGTGCGAGAATTCCCCTTTTATATAAATAAACACAGAGAACACTGCGCGATAGGTATGTCCAAGCCCCAGTCAGCCTCATTCATCGTGAAAATAGCTAAACATATTGCTTTCTGGTTCTACCACACCAAAAGCATTCGCAACACTATAAATAGATGATATTTACAATATACCGATGTCTATCTTTGAATGCGACGAATTGTATAAAACCAATCGCCTAACCTGCGACCACATATCATTGAAACGCGGTCACCTCCTGGCCAACAGGTAGCAGCACGTGCTTGGAAGCAAAACTGTGATAGGCAGCGAGCGTGCCGTAAAACCCCCACTGCACGAAAAAAATCATAGAACACTATATACTCATGAATTTTGTATGTGTACGCGTGTGCGTGCATACGAGCGCGCGAGCGTGCTCATATTTATGTGTGCGTGCGTACGTACGTATAAGCACGTAAACACGTGGGCACGTAGCAAAATGAATATTGTCTGCATACTGATGGTCCAGAAATCGACATGTACCCAAAGACCGTATAATTATGCGGTCATTGATATACCGACGAAATCGCGTTTCGCATTTGTAGTCAAATAGGACATCGTCCTGCCATCTACCGGCAAAAATAAATTACAAGCAAGAATCGTTTGTAATTTGCTGTGTATTATCGGTGCAGTATTATAACACTACCATAGAACCTAGATAATGAAAACAGTATCACTTTAAAAGCACGGCTGAATAATGTTCCATAGTTAAAACAACAACCACTGTTTGATAACAAGGACTTTTTTTCCGTTTTAACACCACATTTTGTGCATTTACAAAATATATTTATGGAAACATCCCAGAATGGACATAATGGGCAAATAACGCCAAACATAATTACGATGAATGAATATTAGAACCCACTTTATCTCATCCCGCGTATTACAATAGATTAAACACAATAAAACAGCAAAGGGCGTAATAATGTATCGTGAGATTTAGTCGATCAAAGATGTGGGTTGGAACCGTCATATTTACATCACACACGGTAATTTATACACAGGCGATTTGCGTTTCTCGTAAGCAGCTACATTGAACTAATGGTCAGTTTCTAATATTATACAATAGGATACAAGTAAGCAATTTACGGCTTAATGAGGGATCTGTTTGCATATAACGTAATAAATATGTATAAATGTTAATAGATGCGGATCAATATTGCAATAATGTAACCTTTCTCGGAGTCGAACCGAGTTCACTCGGATCACCAGTATTAAATTAGTCTAAATTTATTAATTTCGTCTAAATTCGGTAAAAATTAGTCTACTTTATTTACCACACAGCTCCCTCATATCATACGATACGTTTATGTTACGTATACATTTATTAGTTGCTATGCCACCTAATGAAAGGCACAGAACACATTATCTAGGCTTTACGCACTCTTTTACATTTAGGAGTGAATAATACGCACCATTTTCTTGTTAAAATATTTGTAACAAGGGATCTAAAACAGACTGGCTGTAATATTTGTACTCACTCAAGTGGTTTAAGTACAGTACTGTTATGTTGAAATACAGCATATACCGAATAGAATAGACAGGTAAGCGATTTCGACCAGGTACCCACACCTATACAGCACACGTATCACACACACACACACGCACGCATGCACGCACGCACGCACGCACGCACGCACGTATTAACGAACGAACGCACACACGCACACAGAGGCTATGTATATATGTCATACATGAAATTGACAAGAAATAATATAATATTAAACACAATCAATTAAACAGCCTACGGGTCATGCGGGGAGTGATTTAACATTCCAATCATAGGAATAAATAGTTTTTTGCATTTTATGTAAAAGTTAGATGCGAACAGAGTAAATGAAGACCATAATGCGTTATTCTTCTTTTCCCTTTTAATTTAATGATGTTTTTAGCGTTGTTGGAAAATTAAATAATATATTTATTCTAATAAATCTCGTAATATTACAGAAAAATTTATATTATACAGTCTATTTGCCACAATTCTAGTATTCGCTGCACTAATACTTGTAAAATACTAGCAGACACATTCTCACGGACTTGGCCTTTATACGCTCTGAAATAATGAACTGCGTTTACTGTAAACTAACGAATTATGGTTAGTTACACTGAAGCGAACATAAACACCCTATATTATATATATATATATATATATAAAATGGCGCCGAAAAACCTGAACGCATTAAAGGGTAATTTGTTTGTGCCGGCGTTTGTTTATGCTATAACAAATCACTCGGTAAAATAAAATGCCTGCATGATCTCGTGATAAGAATCAAATTTCACCTCGTTTATATGCTGCAGTGACTTCTGCCTGCTGACGGCTGTAATTACCAATATAAGTTGCATATTAGTTCTAAGAAATCATACGGATTACGATAGGAGACGCTGTAGTGCATTTTTACTATCAGTGACACCGGCTCACAGTCCCGTCAACCCCTTAATGGTGCCCTCCCAACATAGCGATCACCATGCAGTTGCGTATGGTTGCGAATAAAAACTAGTGGTCATAAGTTCCGAACGCAACTCACACGCAACTAATAGGTTTTATAGGTTTGAAGTACGCAACAAGCACGCAGGTGATCGCAGACACATGCAGAGTAAGTTCAGACATTTTGAATATGTTCAATAATTCTCGCGAATGTCTGCGATCAATTTATACGCAACAGGGACGCAACAGGTACGCTACGCACGGAACACGATCGCAACAGGTTCGCAACTCACAAGTTATGAACGCAGGTGATCGCAGGTCCAAATTAGAGGTATCTGGCCAGGTTTTGGTAGCGTACATGTTGCGAATGTGTTGCGTACCTGTTGCGATTATGTTGTGATCGCGTTACGTGCCTGTTGCGATCCTGTTGCGTGTGTAGCGTACCCCCAACCTATTGTGCGTATTCCTAGCGTATCCCCAACCTATGCCCTGCGTATCCAACCTATTAGTTGCGTGTTTGTTGCGTACTACATGCGTGTTGAGAAATGGTATAAATAGTGGGCCTTTTCTCGATCGGTGTCGGTTGTTGGTGACAACATGGAGCTACCTCTTGCTGTTATTGGACATCAGTTTAATCTGGTCAATTTAGCACTCCAACACATACAGAATAGAATAAACAGAAGGGGGAGAAGAAGAAGAAGAAGAAGAAGAAGAAGAAGAAGAAGAAGAAGAAGAAGAAGAAGATATAGATATAGATATAGATATAGATATAGATATCAAGCAATAAATAGTTATTACGAATTAAGATACAACAACGTGTATTGTTACAATTAATAGAGAGAGCCCGAAACGGGCATTACACAGAATAATAAATATAGTATAAATATCTATCGATATAAAGTTCATAGATCATCTTTTGTACAACTTCTTTAATCTTCTCCTTTCACTGTTTCTTTCATACTCTTTTATTTTCTTTGTGTTGTAGCATTCACAAGTAGTATTCACACGTTTTCTCAATTCTTGTCTGTTGTCTACAACATTCGTCCATTGATTAAGGACAGTACCACATTTCAAAGCACTTTTGCAGGTCTTCTTACAAGTTCCATCTAGAATAGGGCGGTTTTTCGTATTTGATGGAATGTGCTTGATATACGTTTATATCATTATGGTACTTTTAATATTCCAGTGTTTCCTTCTAGGCATATATTTCTGAGCAGGAATTTCTTCAGCCACTCAAAATAACATGTAGTTGAACATAGATATTTTATATACTATATCTATCTACGAAGTAAATTTTGATGTTTCAACTGTTTTTTTTAATTAATGACAATTTTCACAATTTGATATAAGATTGCGGCTTTTGGGTCGTGTGAAATCAATAATAATAACATATCAGCGTGAAACGATTTAGATCTAATATGTGCCATATGTAAGTATCCGTTATTACTGCATCATAGTGTCTTTGTAACAGCCATATCATATAATTGTTTAGATATTTCAGGTATATAGTATGGTGGAGTGTATGTGCATTAGGCGGAGACAGCTCAGGTACGGGGGAGTGTAGCTGCATGAGGCGGTAACAGCTCAGGTATGGGGGAGTGTAGGTGCATGAGGCGGTAACAGCTTAGGTACGTGGGAGTAGGTGCATGAGGCGGTAACAGCTCAGGTACGGGGGAGTGTAGGTGCATGAGGCGGTAACAGCTCAGGTACGGGGGAGTGTAGGTGCATGAGACGGTAACAGCTCAGGTACGGGGGGAGTGTATAGGTGCATGAGACGGTAACAGCTCAGGTACGGGGGAGTGTAGGTGCATGAGACGGTAACAGCTTAGGTACGGGGGGAGTGTATAGCTGCATGAGGCGGTAACAGCTCAGGTACGGGGGAGTGTAGGTGCATGAGACGGTAACAGCTTAGGTACGGGGGGAGTGTATAGCTGCATGAGGCGGTAATAGCTCAGGTACGGGGGAGTGTAGGTGCATGAGACGGTAACAGCTCAGGTACGGGGGGAGTGTATAGCTGCATGAGGCCACACCCACCGCAACAGGCGCACTGCAGCACGGCACCTGCTACGCACGCACGTATTAACGACGAATCGCACACACGCACACAGAGGCTAGTATATACTGTCATACGATGAATTGGACAAGAAATAATATATATATTAACCAAATCGTTAAACAGCGCTACGGGTCATGCGGGGAGTGATTTAACATTCCCAATGCATAGGAATAAGATACGTTTTTTGCATTTTATGTAAAGAGTTAGAATGGGCGACAGGAGTAATGAAGACGATAATGCGTTATTCTTCTTTTCGCCTTTTTATTTACAGGACTGTTTTTAGCGTTGTTGGAGAAATTAAATAATATATTTTTCAATAAATCTGCGTAATACTTACAGAAAAATTTATATTATACAGTCTATTTGCCACAATTCTAGTATTCGCTTGACTAATACTTGTAAAATAGCTAGGCAGGCACATTCTCGCGGACCTTGCCCTTGTATACGCGTCTGACTAATAATGAACTGCGTTTTACTGTAAGCTCAACGATTATGTTAGTTTACATGAAGCGAACATAAACACGCTCCTATAGTTATATATTATATATATATATATATATATGATATAAAAATGGCGCCGAAAACCTGAGCGCATGTAACAAGATAATTTGTTTGTGCCGGCGTTTGTTTATGCTAATAAATATCGACTCGGTAAATAAATGCTGCATGATCTCGTGATAAGAATCAAATTTGCACCTCGTTGTATATGCTGCAGTGACTTCTGTGGCCTCTGACTGCTGTAATTACAATATACAGTTGCATATTAGTTCTAAGAAATCATAACGGATTACCGATTAGGAGACGGCTGTATGCCCATTTTTACTATCAGTGACACCGCTCACAGTCCATCAACCCTTAATGTGTGCCTCGTCCAACATGCGCGATCACCATGCAGTTGCGCTATGGTGTCGAATAAAAACTAGTGGTCATAAGTTCCGGAACGCGCTCCTCACACGAAAAAACGTAATAGGTTTTATAGGTTTGAAGTACGCAACAAGCACGCAGGTGATCGCAGACAATGCAGGTAAGTTCAGACATTTTGAATATGTTCAATAATTTGCGCGAAAGTGTCTGCGATCAATTTATAGGCGCAATCAGGAACGGCAACAGGTAGCGCTACGCACAGGAAACACGAATCGCAACAGGTCTCGCAACTCACAGTTATGAACGCAGGTGACTAGCAGGTCAAATTAGAGGTATCTGGCCAGGTTTTGGTTAGCGTGATCATGTTGGCGAATGTGTTGCGTACCTGTGCGAATTAGTGTTGTGATCGCGTTAACGTGCCTAGAATTCTATGCGAAATTGATACGGATAATAGACGTACCTCCCACTACTTGTGCGTATTCCGCTAGCCGTATGCCCCAACCTATGGCCGGCTGCGTATTCAACCTACTTAGTTGCGCGTGGTTGCGTAGCTACTATGCGGTGTTGAGAACATTGGTATATAAATAGTGGGGCTTTTCTCGATCGGTGTCGTTGTTGGTTGACAACATGGAGCTACCTCTTGCTGTTATTGGACATCAGTTTCATCTGGTCATTTAGCACTCCACACATAGGCAGAAAAATATAAGAATAAA
>NW_014577114.1:138396-147026 GCF_000485595.1 Priapulus caudatus | reverse complement strand
CCGGATCAACATTCTCAGGCTACCGGGGGACGTAGGTTGCATGAGGCACGTACAGGGCTTCGGTTAGCGCGGGGAGTAGTCGCATGAGGCGTGTAAACAGCTCAGGTACGGGAGAGTGTAGGTGCATGAGACGGTAACCAGCTCAGGATACGGGGGAGTCAGGTCATAGGGGGAGTTTACAGGCTCAAGGTCCACGGGGGAAGTACCGGCTGCATGAAGGAGCAGTAACAGCTCAGGTAGCGAGGGGAGTGTTAAAAGTGCAGACAGGTACAGGCTCAGTTACGAAGGGGAGTGTAGGTGCAGCGGTAACAGCTTAGTACGGGGGGGAGTGTAGGTTTGCAAGAGGCGCGTGAACAGCTCAGAGTAGGGGAAGTAGCTGCAGTTGAGGCGCGTAACAGGACCTACAGGTGACGGGGGCAGTGTAGGTTCCAATGAAAGGGCCAGTAACAGCTCAGTCCGGGGGGAGTGTACTTGCAGAGGGCGCAGATACAGCTCAGGCTGACGGGGGAGTGTAGGTTCATGAAAGCACTAGTAACGAATCAGGTTACGAGGGGAGTGTAGCTTGCATGAGCGCGTAAGCAGCTCAGGTCACGGGGGAGTGTATGGATTCATGGAAGCAGCTAACACTCAGGTGACAGAAGGGGAGTGTAGGCTGCCATGAGGTCGGTAAGCTCAGCTCAGGTAGCGCGGTGGAGTGTAGAAATAGACAAACGAGGCGGTAACCAGCTGGCAGGTAGCCGGTGGGTGCCGGGAGTTAATGTTAGAGACGTAACCATCTTCGCGACGACTTCGATGTTTCCACCGCCATCTAACGAGTCAGATGGAGAATATTGTTACGCGACTTCCTGCTTCATACTGTTATCTGGACATAAAAGCCACATGTGACAAAACATACGACTAGACAATAATAATAATAATTATATACTATATATATATACTATATATATATATATAGCAATATATATACATGATACTATACATATACATACAGTATACATATACATGATAAAACACTCACACTTACATATGCATACTACATATACAGGTATACATATTACAATACATATACATAAGTTACATATACATATGACATATACCATATACATATCAGTATACAACACTATCATACCTATACATATATCATAGTACATTAATATAGCATAGTACATATACACAGCATATACTATATATCATTATAATAAAACACCATATACATATACATATATCATATACATATAACAACCATATATCATATACATCTACATATACATATACAATAATACATATAATACACTACAATATAA
This sequence comes from Priapulus caudatus, assembly GCF_000485595.1. Classification (NCBI taxonomy): domain Eukaryota; kingdom Metazoa; phylum Priapulida; class Priapulimorpha; order Priapulimorphida; family Priapulidae; genus Priapulus; species Priapulus caudatus. The sequence goes on along the minus strand of NW_014577114.1, from coordinate 145,722 downwards.
ACATATACATATACATATACATATACATATACATATCATAACGCTACATAAAACAACAACGACACTCCATACATATAGGGTGCATATACATATTAGACAAGCTATACACTATACAGCGCGATGACTGACAGTATATCAGTGGTGAAGATATAACATATATCAGGGATATATACATATATAACATATACCATAAGTACAATATATAAGCAAAGATATAACATATATAACATAAGATAAAAAAAGCATATATAATATAACACATATAACATGATCATAGAAACAAAATATATCCTACCGATAACGCAGCGTAGTACATAGTGCATGATGTGTCATCGTGTATCGTGTATTCGCTGTCAAACCATAAAGAGAATAGCGGCATAGTAGCATGATCAGAAAGATTGATAAATAGTGTAATTGTATGTGTAAAAGTGAAAAATGTGTATAGTCAGATCAACATATAATAAAATGTAATAAGAGAATAAGAGAGTATAATAAAATGTAATAAGAGAAACTACACATTAAAAAAGAAGATATATAAGTTGATAAACGGGAAGGGAAGGAAAGGGAAAGATGGGGTGAGAGTAAGGGTAAGGGAATATAAGAGTGAAAGAAGAAGAGAAAGAAGAAGGAAGATGGAGAGTGAAGAGATTATATATTATGAGTAGATTATCATATACATGATATATATGTATGGGGATGGATATTTGATAATAGAGAATGTAAATAGGTATATATAGAGAGAATATTAAAGAAGTATGATCGACCTATGAAGTAGTATAAAAAAAAAGAGAATGAAAATGAATAGCTGGTAAGTGAATGATGTGTAATGGTAAGATAAATAAGGATGTTAAAATAGGTATATAATGTGATAAAGTGTAATGATGAAATTATGGATGGTATATCTACTATGTATTAGGAATGTTATATGTAAAGGTACTATAAGTATAATAGTATATAAATGTATAGAATGTATAGATGTATAAGTATGTACTAAAACAGTAATAATGTATATTGTATAAATGGATACAATATGAAAAATAACAGTGTAAGTAATGATGGGTATTATGTATAAATGTATAATGTATATGTATAAGTGATATTATGATTTATATGTATAAATCAGGTAATATGGTATATGTATATGTATATGTACTATGTATATGTATACTATGTGCAGTTATTAACTGTATATGTACATTATAGTCTATATTGTATATTGTAACATGTATTAGTTGATATGTATAGTGTCTTTGAATGGTAAACTGTAGTACTGTATTGTAGAAGGGGGAGAAGAAGAAGAAGAAGAAGAAGAAGAAGAAGAAGAAGAAGAAGAAGAAGAAGAAGAGTGTGGGTTAGACCATGGATTAGCAGGCGCCTTGACTTTGGTCTCTACGACCAGCTTCTGGTGGAGCTCTGGAACGAGGACCAAGGTGCATTCTAGAACTTCATGAGGATGCCCCCCGAGATGTACGATGAGCTGCTACGGAGAGTTGGTCTTCGCATCACCAATATATACGGATATTATATATATTATATAGGTTATTATACAGGTTTTTACCACGTCACCGATATTCGCAACTAGCACGCAACTAGCACGCAGGTCCAATACAACTACAACGCAACTTGTAAGTTTTGAACGCAACTCAAACGCAACTCGTAAGTTCTGCACGCAACTCACACGCAACTCGTACGCAGGTGATCGTAGATATTGTGGGATCATAAGTTCAGTTCGCAATCCACACGCAACCCACACGCAACTCACACGCAACCCATAGGTTGAATAGGTTAGAAATTGACAAAATTGTTGATTTGGGTTGCGTTTGGTGCGTATAAAAACATTTTTTTATACGCAACTCATAGGTTTCAGCATACGCTATGGTGTGAGGGCACCATAAGCTACACTATATCAAGAGCCTATAAAGAAAGTATAAGATGCCTTTTTTATACGCTCTTGACCATATACATGAAGTAGGTTTAACTTCACTAATAAATAATAATTAGGTGGTCTATGCATCAAGTACCATGCCTTACCATTAATAGCATGTGGATTTACAGAAATCAGATTAGCTACCTCCGTATAGAACACCTGTTGAACCTTTTCCTGGCCAGAGCAAAGCGACAACGAAAGTAGCTATCTCAAGTCTATCTCAATTAATTACAGGAAATAATAGGACAAGCTCCAAAAAGGACCCGACAGTTAAGTAAAACATCTACAGTAGGACGAAATTAATCTAGTTTTCTTATGTGCTCAAATGCGATCGTAGACTAGGCCCATAGCTGTTTTTTACTTATATATACGTTTAGTAACTTAATTGGCTTTCACTGCTGGCATATATTCACATATTAAACAAAACCAAGTTGTACACAAACAAACCTGTCCACAATAGATATAAACGTACAGGTAATACTTTTTAGAATAAATTCTTCATTCCTGATCTCTACATCTAGGGTTCGCTGTGTGAGGAAACTGCCGCAGGATGAGAAGTGGGAAGTATTATTAGAGAAGTATCTTTAACTTTGAATTATGCTTTAGCAGAGACTTGGTGTAAGTTAAATAGCTAGATATACTGTTTTCTACCTCAATTATTTACAACTAACATTTTACAGAAAACTTGGAATTGTTCCTAAATCGATACATATTGATATTGATGGATTGCATAGATACCCCGCGTTACGTAAGTAATGCATCTCAACGAATAAAAAAGTTCGTAACGCGAAAACGCCTAACGTGAATCGCATCTTCTTCTTGACTGTCATTATATAATTAGAGACGCGTTCCTAAGCAGAATCATTCCGCTAAAACGTATTGTTAGCTGGTTGGGTATTTATTACGTGTATATAAATTCTATTTACGGGGATGAAGCACGCCACAGTTTGAGTAGAAACGCCACTGAAAAAGTTACGCGAAAGCGAATTTTCGTTATGTATCGCGAGTAAAGTGGTCATAATTTACAAATTACGTGCATGCAAATCTTCCTAAACCGGGTTGTCTCGTATACCCCCGGTTACGTAACGCGGGGCATTCCTGTACGCAATTGCTGCACACAGTTAGCCTACTATGTCACCGGTCTATTTACAATAGTAAGCTAACTGGGTGTAATTACATATCTCACAACGGGCAACGATGCCCGTTACCTTGCACGAGCAGGAGCGCTGTAAAAACTCGCGCCGCGTGTTGTATCCGCGACCGCAGCACATACTGTCGCACGTCGCGCCTTCCGACAACCTTCCCGCATCGACGCCATTACCGCAGCCATTACACCTGCGACCCGTTGTGCCTGCGCTGTATTTACTTTGCGAGCAGAAATCCGGCGACCGCTCGGCGAAGAGCAGCGTCTTCTTGCTCGTATGCGCATTCTTGCGGTGCGCGGTTCTTCTCCGCTCTTTCTTCTTCGTCTTCTTCGTCTTCTTCAACGTTTTCTTTTTCTTCTTGCCGCGCGGTCTGTTCGTGGCCGTAGCGTAGTGCGTGTCCCACAGAGCGTTCTCGTACTTCGCCTTCAGATCCCTGGCGACGACGGGCAGCTCTCTGAGTTGCAACCAGCAGGTCTTGACAGTGCATGAGCCGCTCAGACCCACGCACTTACACGTCCTCCGAGTTAGATTGCGCCTGACGGCCTGCAAGGACAGCAAAGAAATTAGTGGCACGATGAGACGACGGCAGTAGTGCTAGGGAAATTGTTGTATCAGAATAGGAAAGGCCGATGCAGGTATTAATCATAATGCTAAGCATACACGCCGTTTCAAATAACACGCGGGTTGCAGACATGCTTTTGTTAAAAAGCTTTGCGTCTGCAAGGTGAAGTTCAGTGAGTAGTTTAGCCAACAGAATCGACGTTTTTGTTTTTGGTTGGCCGCCATCTATAGTCGAACCGTGCCTCCGATAAAGCTTTTGACTGATCAGAATTGGCAGGCTTATAGGTCTACATCACAAGACCTGTCCCACCTCCAAAAATGCAATGGCCATATTTTAAAATGGCCAGATGGCCGGATTTTTTCATCGTGTGGACGCGTGTTATTTTGCTCATGCAGACGCGGCTTCTATGTTAGTATTTATATTCGGCATTGCACCTGTGCCGTTATACCGGGTAAGCGTGTATGCCTGCGCGTATACCTTCCTTAGAAATAGCCGCAGCCTGCTAACTTAAAAGAATTAATACATAGACATGCTATGGTGGTCGGAATACTATATAGTGGTGCATAGTGAGCGTACGGTTAAAACCCATTAAGCTCGTGTAGACAGAGGCAAATAAGGAAGGAAAATTAGTATATTATTATGGCAACAGCAACAAACGCGGAAACAAAACCAACCCTATGCCAGAAAACATTTCCGTTCCAATGCAAATGTAAAATCAAGTAAATACCGAAACAAGCAAAACGATCGGAGAATGCATCGCCTGTGGTTGACGGTCTGAGAAACTATGGCTGTTGCTAGGCGAACAGATAGTGGAAGGGTATAACAAGGTTAATTTGGCTGCTTTGCTAACTGCAATTAATGATGCTAACTAATGTTGCGTTGGCATTGACATAGAATGTACGAACTTTTACAGTGAACATACGGCCGTCACACGATGCATGGCTACAACCTTTTAGCACTTTAATGAATAAGTAAATTAATTGAAGACATCTTTCTGCTTTCAAAAAAATCATATTTTATAAATATAATAATTTGGAAGACTTGAGGGCTTCTGATAAATCAGTAAACTGTTTGGAAACTTTTAAAGCAAATATTATTTTACTTGAGTTAACCCAAACGGTTTCAAAAATATCGAATTCTGAATTCGCGTGGACCCGCTGACTTTTTAAACTTGACCACCATTATCGAATCTAGGAGGGCTAATCCGAACCTGGCCATATATCTCCAATATGATTAATTTAGGGGCGAAGGTCATTAGATTTGTAGCGTCAGTGTTGACAGAGTCGCGGAGACAGGGACTCAGACTCATGCACCGTCGAATGATATCCCACTTTATCTGCCATTGGCAAGTACGTTAAAAACGTTATAGCAAAACCAAGATACCCAGATTCGCATGATTGATGTCGCGGTTAAACGACTTCCATATAGCTGCCGACTAGTACTGTTGTTACATGACTAACAAATTGTCGGCTAATGATTTATATGTTAAAACGCAATTTCACGGAAGGTGCATCTAGGCACTTGTTATGTTTTTATTATATTATGGCCATGAGTTCATTGAATCGTGAATATGCAATATGCAAGATAATACGAAAAATTACCCCAAAAAATACTTGCCAATCCCAAGAACACATTATTGAAGCAGTATGAATAGAAGTAATTCTTAAATACCTACCACTAAATACATAATGGTAAAGTATTAAGCCGTTTGACTAACCAATAGATAGCAACTGGTATGGTAAACTGCAAAAAATGTTACTTATTTCTATAAATTATATATATATATATATATATATATATATATATATATATATTATATATATATATAAATATTTGTACTTTCTCACAAGCGCTCGCTCACGCACGTACGTCCGTACGCGCCCATGCACGCATGCGCACGTACACGTGCACGTGCACACACTCGAGCACACGGATGCACGCACGTGCATACAGGGGTAGAGATGCATCCGCTTATACTGACACACCCATGGTCACCCGGACACACGCGCGCGCCCACGCACACGCATGTGCCCGCTGCCGTATGCGCGTGTGTGTATGCGCGCGTGCGGGCGTATGTGTGCAGCGCAGTCAAGTGTAGTGCGTGGAATCATAGATATACCACCCACCCATATCCCAAGTCGGTTGTTGTGAAGTTGTACGTCTGCGTGTCGCCCCGCTGCACCAGCCTTCATAAACCTCTTCGTAAACGCTACACCGTATTTAATGTTGTCTCCGCAGCCGCCGTATTTCAGTTGCTGCCGCTGCGTTTCGAGAGCACTCGACTTGTCGCATGAACACCGGTCGAGGTCGCCACTACTGCATGCTCTGCTCACGTGATAGGTCAGGGATGCAGCCGATATGGCATGAAGGAATGCCGCTTCTTTGAATCCTGCAAAAAGCATCGGAGACGTTAAGGGTTATAGCCTTAAAAACGAAAATAATTTAAACGTGTTCCTGAAACTAAATTATTTTGTTAATAAGTAGCATTAAAGTATTCACAACCTATAGAAATATAACAAATCGTTGTGCCTTTTCCCGGTTAAGCCTATTATTCAGGTTTTCCGAATATGGTAACTTCTCATTCATAATGGGCTTGGGCATTTGTTAGATTTTATTTATTAGTAGAAACAGAATAAATGGCATAATATGCTAAAACATGCAAGTCTGCGGTCGTAAGCGCAAGCAACGTTACGTCTGTGCTCAACTGCGTCTCGGGAAATACGACATTTTTACAGATTGTTTCGCCTAAAATAGCCGTATGTATCTGATACGCCATGGCAAATATCGTGCGCTGTGCCGAAAGACAGAGCGCACTTGTTGGCAGTCTGTCAGTTTGGGCATTAATGGGCTTCAGGCGTCTTACTGACAGCGTCTGTCAGCATCGCGGGCGGCACACAGGCACCGACGCCCAGGGCAGCAGCCGTCAGACACGGTCATTTGTGTAGCAGCTTCGCAGCATCATTCCCGATCCCATACGGCATCTGAATGCTTACGGAATTCTGCCGATTATTTTTTATCCAAGGTTATATAATATATATATACACTCACGCATGCGCGCACGCGCACGCACGAACGCACACACACATACACATACACACATATATATATATTTATTTATTTATAGAGAGAAAGCGAGACATCTTCACACAATCTAACGATTAATCTTGTATTTTTTTCAGAATAGAAGTTTTCTAAATATTTCTGGGTGATTAAATAAAACCCTGTATCAACTAATAAATCAATAAAATGTCACATAGCAATAGGCACATATCCTGTGTGGAGCTTCGTTTTAATTCAGTTCAGTGATTAGAGTGAAATAATAACAATAAATATTAACTTATATATAAACTTGTAAAATAATATTACCTTTTATGTCTCTCCCCTACCTTCATGATATATTGCTTAAATATTACCAGAAGTAACACAATTAAAATGTAATTAATATGTTATATACGAAAAACCAGTATATCCTACACTATAGGTGTGCATTTTAATTGGCTTGAATGTGCTTTAGGTGAGACTGTGTGTGTGCGTGTGTGTGTGTGTGTGTGTGCGTGCGTGCGTGCGTGCGTGCGTGCGTGCGTGCGTGCGTGCGTGTGTTTGTGTGTGAGTGCGTGCGTGCGTGTGTGTGTGTGTGTGTGTGTGTGTGTGTGTGTGTGTGTGTGTGTGTGTGTGTGTGTGTGTGTGTGTGT
>NW_014577114.1:109458-138386 GCF_000485595.1 Priapulus caudatus | reverse complement strand
CATACCTAATATAACATCTACACACAAACCCACCTCTACTAGCCGCTGAACTGTCAAGAAAGTGATTCCGTCGATTGAAAATTCGCAGCGAAAGCGCGTCAGATAATATCCGATAATATTTGATATCTGATGCTATTTAATTTGAGAGGCGTAGACAGCAGAAGGCGCGTGCGATCGACGGATAAATTAAAAACAAATATGCAAACCTTCGAACTACAAAGCCGAACGCTGGTATTATACGCCAATTCTCAGACGGCGCACGTAACACACACACACACACCCACGCACACGCACACACACACACACACACACACACACACACACACACACACACACACACACACACATACACACAAAATACACATAACTATTAGGATGAATTGGCTAGACATCGCTATCGTGATTGTTGTTTCACCGCCTAAAGTTCGGAGGAAAAATTCGTGGCCACCACAAACAGTTTGTGGAGCTAAAAATTGAATAGCCACCACAAACCTTTTTGTTGGGGGGGGGGAGAAATTCTTAGCCACCACAAACAGTTTGTGAACCCAAAAATTTCTTAGCCATCATAGATAGTTTGTGGACCTAAAAATTTCTTAGCCACCACAAACAGTGTGTGGAGCCAAAGATTTCTTAGCCACCACAAATAGTTAGCGGACCTAAAAAATTCTTAGCCACCACAATCAGTTTGTAGACCAAAAAATGTCTTTGCTAGTAACACAGTGGTCCAGAAAGAAATGCTTAGGCAGCATAACCAGATTGTTGGCCAAAACTATCTGCTTAAGCCCACCGCACACGCTGTGGAACTTGCTGCGCCAACGTGTGGACGATGGCTCAGCAAGTTCCACAGCGTGTGCACATGCAAAATCCCTCGATCTGCGTTGTGTGGAAAATATCACATGTGTTTGATATTTTCTTCCACGTGTGGAAGATTGAACAGCGTGTGCGAGTGGCTGTGTAAATTTCCACACTCAATTCGCATTGTTTGCTTGGACGCATTGTATTTTTTTCTCAGCTCGCATGAGGCATGTCCAAGAACTGATCGATCAAACGTCGTGTGAACGCTCCGTGTCCAACGACGCTCCGTGTCAAAGCGAACAATCAAGAACAATGCGAATTGAGTGTGGAAATTTACACAGCCACTCCGCACACGCTGTTCAATCTTCCACACGTGGAAGAAAATATCAAACACGTGTGATATTTTCCACACGACGCAGATCGAGGGTTTTGCATCCGCACACGCTGTGGAACTTGCTGCGCCATTGTCCACGTGTGGACGATGGCGCAGCAAGTTCCACAGCGTGTGCGGCGGGCTTTATATCCAATTCCACCAAGACAATGGTTTTACACTTTACTTGTAACTCATATGCGGATGGGTCCGCACTTTGGTTGTGGTGTCTTAAAATCTCTATGCAGAATGACTCAGTGCTCTCACTTTTCTATTCTGGACTCTTGACCTATATTGTGTACACGAATATTCATGCTGCCAGCACACGCACTCGTGGCAGATACCACACACGTTCAATCACAACGTGTCACTGTTATTTGCATATTCATTGGTTATACCATAAAACATATGAGCATCCTTAAGGGGAGCTTATGTCGGGCTTGCGAGCCGACTCGACTGGAAGCAACTGGATTCCGAGCAACTGGAAGCGATCGGCAGTGACTATAGTTGCATCCAGTTGCCCACTGTTCTATTCCGAGCAACTAGTGGCTGCCAGTCGCAGGCAGTCGCGTCGCAGTCGACCGACCTAAGCACTGCAGTCGCAGTGAATTGCTGCCAGTTGCTTCCAGTCGAGTCGGCTTGCAAGCCCTACATAAGCCCCACTTTAGATCTGGTTTTAAATACAAACACCGTAAAAAATCTTCTTAGGAGATTGCTAATCAATAAATTGGCAAGTTGTACTTGTTTTATGAGCGATAATTTAAAATGCTAAACTGAAAATCCATAACTCGGTATTTTGATGTAAAATATCATTGTGGCAGTAAATAAAATAATAAAATCAGGAACTAATTTTAAAGTTATTGCGATAGTGATCATGTCGATCGTGACCATAATAAAAATATATGATCACGCATTCATATATGTAAACAATAGAACGATGAACATGCTCTCAATTACACATACTTCAGAAGAAAAACACACATAGTAATGGCGAGCGCAACAATTTATAACCACTGTAAGTAAATATGAATACGACCTGATTGGAGCTGCTAGCGTTTGAACAGCGGCACCTATTCGTTTATTGTCGCTGAATTGCGTTATTATCGTTATCATAAATATAAGTGGTTGCTAGCCAAGCGAAATATGTATGATTCCATTTGCATATACCATCACGTATACACCATAAGAATCGTATCTGCTCCACTGATTATGTTTTAATATATGTAGATATCACTATAGCTAATGCATTCATTAGCGTTCCTCCCATGCCAGTAGTAAATAACTGGAGTTGATAAGCGTAGGTTTATATATATAGTCATGCAGTCACCATATATTTATACTTTTCCGCGTATCTAATAATAGTAGAAATCGCAGATGGTCGCCATTGGAGCAATTATATGTTGTTGAAAGCCAATAACACAGCAGCATATATGTAACATATAAAGTTAAAAAGTTAAATCCCTTCCCGTGCCTATGTGGCGCATAGGGAGGTGCCTATCTCCGTTTCCTTAACCCGAGGCCACGCTGCTGCTTTCACAGTAAATACTACAGCGGGAGTAATATGTAACATATAACTGTCGCTAATCAACGATATTATTACATCAATAAATATGACACATGTGTGAAGAAGAGGCCTGGACAGCCTCTAAATATGACACATATGTTAATAATTTTGCAATAGATTAATTAATTATATGTCTGGTTTCTACCTTAAGTTGGGACAGCTTCCCTAGCCGATAATTACAAAAACAGAAATCATTTTATTCAAAATATCCATATGCGTTTTAATATTTATTATAATGGCGGAATGATCAGTGTGTGACCCCAGCACTAGTAACAAAGTCCGCCATAGTGTAGTTGCGGATATTTATCCCTAAATCCTGGTGTTATACATAATTAAAATGACATTACTGATGTGATTAAGATTTTATCGCTTCCTGTTTCAACAAACAAAATGTTTTCTAAACAAACACTGTGTCCACTGTAAACCTATTCCAAGCTTTCTGAATCTAAGCGCCCCTATACTTGATTGCTCTACGACGGCAAATGTATATTTATAAATAAACGTGCCAAAAATAAATAACACCAGTGTTTACAACTAGAAGATGCGTTGTTTGCAATAAACGCCAAATGTATTAAGCAGGCGGATGTCGTTACAGAGAGAGCTACCGACTTAGCAGGTTCGACCGGCGCCTTAACGCAACCAAGCTTACATCCCGAGTCATGCGCGAGTGTGAGCCGAGAGCCGAATTACGCTGGATGTACGGCATTCTGAGAGCTTGACGTATTAATAAAAATGCGTATCAGAGTAAAAGAGAACCTGACACGCTTCCACGCGATGCACGAAACTATGGGAGAGAAACCATTAGTCCATCGTCATTATATGAACACAGGGCAGAACTACAAAAGGCCTGGAAGCGGAATGACATGATAATTAGGAATAAACCCCATTTTAAAATCCTGTCACATTTACTCCTACGTATATTTACTTGTTGTACTTCCTAGATTGATTAACGAGTAAATGTGGATGCTACTGGTGCAATAACGCCATGAAACTTCGTATAGTCGCTATATACCGCATGGTACACGCGCCCACAGCGTTCGCGTTGAATTTAGTTCCATATTTTTAATTGACCCACGAACTAGCATCCCAGCCTTATTATGATCCTTAGCAATTGGTGGCAGCGTTAGATACGTGAACACGGCATTATTATAGCGCGAAGGTAGAAACAGAATTTAAGGTATATTACAAACAAAGGTAGAAACGGCAAGAAAGGTTGAACCTAATTAAACCATGCGCGAAATCATTCGCATTCGTCTGCTAAGTGCGCCTCCAGTTCTCTCATTTAGCCTATGTAAAAAAAATGTAATTGTGTGGCTAAAATTCCTTAAAATCATATATACCCCATAGCGCACATAAGACATATCCCTCGTCCAACTTGCACCTTATTCATTCGTGAAAATAGTAATAGCTGGCGCTTTTTACAACTTTTGGCAAAATAAAAAAATACTACAATAAATAATAATAAAAATAACAACAATAATAATTTTGAATGTTGAAATAAATTATTGTCCTGTGTGGTTTCTGCTATTTTCTTTTTCTAACATTATTGTTCTGAAAGCTCTCAAATTCCTTATATTTTCCTAAAAAATGCAATTGCGTTGAAGATTTTTTTAGTAGGGTCGAAATTTAGTTCGATTGGCGTCTCTCCACTTGATCTAAGTCGGTTCTGCACACCATGCAGCTACCGCTTGAAAATATTAATTATTTTTTTACTTTCATATAGGCCATGTTCTTCGCATGAATGTTTTTGCCGTGTTTATTTTAGTGAGTTCACCAACGACAGCCTAATTAGTGCGATGCGCAGACGATGCTAGTTGCAGCCTAATTCTGCACATGAGTTCATGATCTCTGTTATAAAACACACATTACAATAAACAACTGAGCGGCAAAATCGGCTCCAGGTTGTCGGCGAACAAAAGCATGAGTTATGAACAACGGTTTATAGAAATTGACACGCTTCGATTTGCGCGGTTGCGCGGTTTGCAGAAGTAGTAAAAACTAGGTTGACAACGACCATTAATTATCAGAGACACGCGTCTTTTTATCCGCCGAGGAATCCTGAGTATAAGGCTAGCTATAGTCTCGTACATACCTCGTCTGAGTAGACTCAGTCTGTAGTCGCCGTCGCTGCAGTTCCACCGCTCGCACGCAAACTGCTGCTCACACTGTCTGACGCTGTCTTTTACCGACTCCATGATTGTTTCCGCCATGCCATTTACCCGCCTGCACATCTTTCTCTGTTTGCTGCTCAGTTTGAAACTGTTACACAGCATAGAGTTTAACTCTTTCCCCGACCACTGCGGGCCCGTCGTTTCCTGATGAAGTCCCTCTGTGTTTTTATAATAGGGGGCTAAAGGACCACGAGATGAGATTCTGCAAAGAGACAATACCTGTGTTTACTTATGAACATCGTGCAACTGTCTTCTCGGGAAAAGACAGTTGTGGAGCAGATCTATCTAATTAATAAACACACAAAAATCCGTGTAACGTACAGATTGATAACTTCTTTCACCCGCCCTCTAGTACACACATAAGCATCGAGCCTAAATGTTATTTAATGATTTGTTAATTTTTAGGTGCAGTTTGACTAAGCATATACGCCTGGTCAATAAAGCGACTACAGGATGCATTTCAAGATCTGAACCGATGACAAGAAGTAGCTAAATAAAAAAATACGCGTGTAGAATGTACAAATACCAACTAACACATACACACACGTACTGAAAACTCTCCTGCGTATATTTTCATGCCAAATACAGATCTTCATAAATTACAGCTTTTTGCAATATAATAAACCAACACAAAACGAGGTAATTTAGTAGATATAGAATCGTGTTTATTTTATATATATATTAGCCTAGCTCCAAGAATCGGACATTTATTTCAAAACGATGTATGCATAATAGCCGCACCGAAGTAATACCAGCGACGAAACCATAGTTTTCCTGCATATCAGAACCAGTGAATACTTCGGTTCCAATCTAATTTTTAGTCTTGCTAGCTTGAAACTATTATATCGTAGGTATATGGATATAAGGTCGTCCGTGAGACGTGGTAAAGCCGATTGTCAAATCACCGAAAAGTCTCTTACGCTGACTCCCCGCCCCCTCCAACATGTGACTCAAATGTAGATGTGCATGGATATGAGAATGGACGGGTATCTGCAATCGGTCACGCCACTTCGTTAAGTACTCTGTGTAGTTAGTCTAGATATCAACTTCCTCGAATTCGTCTGGTCGCATGTTCATCGATTAATGAAGTAAAAAGACGAATCTACTATATATAGCTGAATATAGTTAGTTTCAGGAGCTAATAATGACAAAGCTAATTTGAGGAGCTAATTTGTCATTATTAGCTCCTGTTAGTTTATATATAGGTTACGTAAAGCACAATTCTGGTTCATGGTTGAACACACGTACAAGTGTCGTACACGTAGTAAGCATGTGTAATTCTACCATGGCGCCGACGTGATGTCTAGATACGAGCAATGTTTTGATCTAGGGGTTATAGGGTTATTTCATGTTATTGTTTCAACGCTTTGTTGTTTATTTCCATTGGAGGCACGTGCCATTTTTAACGAACTGTAGGAGTTGCATTTTAATTACATATATATATATAATATGACCTTATGCAGACACAATTTCCTTTTATTAGCCAGTATTATAAGTTACCAATTCATGCCAACAGATTCATACTGCCTATCTTCTTTCGCGATCTCGCGACTTACGAAACAATCATTCCGCAATAAAAGATTTAATGTTGCTGCTATGGGATGCATACTAGATGACAACACAACCTATAGAGCCTGGATAGAACAAACCCTAATGATTTACACGTACAGCCGTATTATTCTTTCCTAAGTGCGACCGCGCATCGCTGACAGTAAAAATAGTGATGAATAGCGCAGACTGTAAAATCCAGAGTAAAGTATATAGTAGGCCTAACGTACGTGCGACGAGGAATCGCGTTTTGTAGGAAGTCGAGCAGAGTGATGGATAAATCACAAATTAATTAATTTCTCACCCTCCCCCGTTGTAGATGAAATTACAAACTGTTTCATGTTAGTTCTTAGTTAGTCACTCATACAATTATAGGTTAAAACAGCACGCTGCACGCACTAAGATAATGCTTACCTTTTACATGTTATAATATAGCTAGCTGGATTGGCACGCCCATGCCCCAAATCACTTTTCAATATGAAATCTGCTGTTTGTCTAGAGTAAGTTCATATCTGCAGGTCAGCGGTAATATATATTTCTTTTTACGCAAATCTTGAGCGTAGTCCACGCGGACATTTAGCATTATAGGGAATCGCGACTTGCTTTCAACAGACACGGGCTGTGCCTACCACAGGCACTTGAAGCGTTTCAATAAAATATAATGCTAACTAAATACGAAATCTATTTACTACCAAATTCTTAATGTTTCTATACTCTCTTTCACCGTCCAAATCTTACGTCCAACCATACGCTGCCGGCGCCATTGCTTTCGCGGCGCGACTGTTAATTGCACGCTTTTACACTAATATATATATATATAGTGCACTATTGTACGTCGTGTACATACCTTTCTTTGAGTTTTTAATCTTTAACTGTCGCATATATTCTATTATAGAATATCTCGCAGCTCAGTACATATTGCAGTTAGAGATATTCCAATTATATAGTAATAGTATATATTACAACGTAGATTATGACAGTTTACAACGTGAAAACTAACCGGTTTATACCCATTTCCAGTGCGTCACTTACACAAATGAGTGCACGCAATGCTTGTATTCATATTAAATCTTTGTATATATTATTTATTTTATCGTTATATCTTAATAGTTTAAGACAATATTTCCCCTATCTTATTCCATTAAGTTCAAACAGATCATCGTGTGCAGCAAAATAGTGCTAATTTATTAGGGAAACGTCTGACGTAATACTAATAATAACAAAAATTCTTTTACTCTAACCATTTAAGATCATATAAAGGAAAGAAATTTTGTTACACACGCAATCGCGCAACATCTAGTATATTCACTACTAGCGTAGAATTGCTATGCATCATTAACATTATACGTGATGTAGGATGTATCGGGTGGGGAAGGCTACGCAGCGTAACGCCAGATGGAGAGCGGTAGAGATCGAGGAGGGAGAGCAGTGCATGCATGCAGACTGGAAGCACCCTTTGAACAATTAAACTGCATTGTCCCAGCACGCACCGTGTGCACTACGAAGCAATAAAGCATTACTGATTATAAGGGCCCACAAAGCGCCCACAACAAACACAACATGAAAGTCGTCCGGGTCAACGTTTGCCTACCTGCCAACGCTGACGGGATGCCCGGAGCTGGTCAACACTTAAAATTTTGCAGCACGGAACAAACAGGACTACTCCGTTATTTGTTTTGTAATAGGAACCTTGCGAAGTCTTTTATGTGCACACAGCTTAAAATCGCTGACGTCAACAGCCGCCTAAAGCCAGCTGTTTCTAACCCCCTTCTACCGCTCTTCAACCGTTGCATTTTGAGGAAGCCTCCAACAAACGGGAAAATGAAATGACAGGATTTATAGATATCCGAATTTTCAATTACGAGAGTGCGTGCACATGCGTGCGCGTGCGTATATACGTGCGCGTATATGCTCATTTGTGTATTATTTAGCAATTGCTAAATTAGTTAGAGTGCATAATACCTTCACTATTTAACATAATACAGCAATGCTACTTTAATTTGCAAAAGTAGGAAAAATTTTGGTAACAAAAATATAATATGTAGAAACAAACCACGTTTCACAAATATATATATGTATATATACATAAATATATATATACATATATATACACACACGGTATATATATATATAATACAAAGTCGAAAAAATTATCCAAACATACAACTATAAGACGATATTATTATTATTTTAAATAATATAAGTTTGAATGATTCATTATTAAAACATTTCCCCATAGTTAACTTAAACCTAAACTTTATAAAGTCGCAGAAGCACGTGCAATGCTACACTTACCCAACGAAGCCATGCGCTATGGGAACGTAGATTATGACTGCCACCAGCAGCAACAGCAAAATATTAAGTGAACATGATTGAATATGCATCCTGATGTATTGTTCCACGTGAAAACATCTTCCTGAGGAGAAAACGAAGGAGTACTACATCATCCTCTGCAAATCTCACGAGTGCATACACGTCCGATGTGTGCGTGTGTATGTCCATGCATATCTATACACAGTGTTCGTGCGTGAACACATGCGAGCTCAGCTCTAGGAACGTCTATAGCGTTTTGTCGGCGCACACGTGTTGTGCGCACGGTGGGGTTGTTCTGCCATGTACGACGAGTAACATCACTCTGTCGGCATCCCTCCCACACGCGGAGACGGTGAAAGGTAACGTCAACTACTCACCAGTGGCGGAGTGAAGCGTACACTCGCCTTGAGTAACCTGACGGATGTGATAGCCTGATAGGTCTAAAGGCTAATGCTGTGAGTAGACTACTAGCTCGGCCCAGCCTATAATGACAATCCTCATGCACAGACACGGACCAAATATGATGGCGCCGCCGAGTTCAAACTATTTGGACAGGTAGCATATACAGCTTTGACACAAAAGAATGCTTTTTCCCGGTCATTTTTCACAAGAATTCTTGTATATTGTATAATGAAGCAATCACCAATATATCTTTTCCAGACTTCTTTAGCAAAAACGAATACATACGTAGTTTTCGCTGCACTGCAAAAATACTGGTAAATGTTTTATTTTATTTTATTTTCCAGGAAGTTATGAGGCCTGGTTGACCCTATGCGGCTATGGTCATGTAGCGGCGTACCTGAGCATATATAGCACTCCCTGCAAGAGGGCTGGTGGCAAGGCATGAAGGCGTTCCACTGTTTTCCTTGACTCGAGTATTTGCAATTCATATCATGAATTTTATGGCTTTGTCACCAAGTAAATGTATACCCCTACTTGTGTGTGACAGACTGTGGCTGGTAGAGTCAATATCCCATTCATCATTCTGTTTAAATCGGTGTCAACAGCGGAGTGGTTCTGGCGTATAACAGTGAATGGTAGAAACGGATCCCATGTAGGTGTTGTCTGCTGACTAACATGTCAACATTGATGCAGCCCCGAAATGGATTCTAGCGATTTGAAGTTGAGTTTACACGGAAAGGTCAGTTATCTTTGTCGACGACCGGGTCGGAGTGATGGCTGTGAACGAGTAACTAACTGAATTAATAACCAACACACCTTAAAGTCCTTCTACTTTTAAGATTCCAAAGCAAAACTTATAGAGCTACTATGCTATGCGTATTAGCAGACGAATAATGACACAGGCGCACGTAACCAATAATCTCGCATAAATGTAAAACTGTTAAATACCGCTGAAAATTTGTTAGGCACGAACTGCATAAATATTACAAACATTAGTGGCATAATTTAGGCGTTTATGGTTGTCACGAAAGAATAGTCATCGAGGTAGGAAAGATATTTGTTCTCTGGTCATCAAGTGTCAAAGTAGTGAATGACGTTGAGATCTTATTAACCAAAACAGAGGTCCCTCGCTTATCCCCGCTCACATACAGAGGTCCCTCGCTTATCCCCGCTCACATACAGAGGTGCCTCGCTTATCCCCGCTCACATACTAGTGGCGCGCGATTTAGTGAAAGACAATAAATTATTCATTAAAAGACAAATAGTTATGTTAGCACACGTTCTCTCTGGCAGTAGCTAGCAATGGTTATACACGTGTTATTTCATCGTGAGTTCTGACAGGAATTTTACAAATTAAACGCATAACTGTCCGATTTCGTGAATTTTAACTGCTATTCGATTTGCACTGGTTAAATAATATATGTTGCAAGCGACGACTAGGTCAGAACTGCTTGTGCATACCACGCGATAAATACCATGTTGGAATTAGTTGGAATTCGTAAAGCTCGGTGTCACGGAGCACCTAATAATTTGTCTGTCCGTTGGTCATCACCGAGCGGGAACAACTCAACAACTAACAAGACAAGTGACACGGGAACGTCAATCACACGCAAACACGACCGAATTCATGCTTCGGCAGCTATAGGAAGCAACACGGATTTCGGCTACCCGCCCAGGGTATAGGTATATATACAGTACAACATCGTCTTGTTTGCGATTGTTTTACGATATCGACAGGGCTTGCTGAATAGCAGCGAACGAAACAACGGCAAAGACTTCGGCACGGACAGAAAATCTACGACGGTGTCTGCGAACGATGATATATGAGGCATGCCTTGGATTTCATTGGCAGTAAAACACAAGCGAACTATATTATAATAATTCGTGCACTGCAGAACAGAACCGTGGTTGTTTTTATTGCGCGCCCTGAGATGCTCATGTTCATTAGAGCAGTAGGCGTGGCATGAAAAGACATTAGAAAAGTGTCAACATCCACGCCGACTCGTCTGTTTTCATTTAACTCTCGGCATTATATACTTGCTAATATACACACGTTAATTCTTGAAGGGTTGCTTATTCCGAGGCTGTTTGTTCAAGCCGGCTACAGGAGTACGCAAAGAGATGACACACTGTGCAGTAACATACTCAGGGGCACAAACATAAAGAATGCGCCTTGCAAAGTACAGCAACATTCGGAATGCATGAGCAACGTAAATCGTTATATATATATATAATATATATATAATATATATATATATATATATAGTTCATGCGTGTGTGTGAAGCGTGTGTGTGCGTATTAGCGTGCGCGCGCATGTGCGTTGTGTGTGCCGTATGTGTGCGTGCCTGCGTACATGCAAGGTGACTGCACCATCCGAAAGCACCACTCTAAAATATTTTTCCGTCCTCACGTACTAATTCACTCGGGTTCAAATTTCTGCCAAAAGAATCGTGCCCTCTACGCAGGCATTACTTTTGGACTATTCATCGCCTTTCATATACATATCATGTAATATATACATATAAATATATAGAGAGAGAGAGAGAGAGGCTGAATTAACTTAATATAATTAATTGATGTATTAATATAATGCTCGAATTACGTGAGCTCTGGTCAAGACCGGGTAAGCGAAATGAGTTTATTGAATAAACGCATCTGTTAATTCATTCCTTGATTCAATGAGCTATAATATATATAATCATATATAAAATATGGAGGAGTTTATACCACCGTCGTGTCAATATCACTCAATACAATTTAATATAGATAGATAGAAAGAATAGACTAGATAGATCAGATAGAGATATATAGATAGAGTAGATAGATAGATAGAATAGATAGATAGATAGAGGTAGATAAGATAGATAAGATAAGATAGATAGATGAGAGTTATTGTGTGTGTGTGTGTGTGTGTGTGTGTGTGGTGTGAGTGTGTGTTGTGATGTGTGGTGTTGTGTGTGTGCTATGGCGTGCGCGTGTGCGTGTGTCGTGTGAGTGTGCGTGTGCGTGTGCTGTGTGCGTGTGTAATGTGTGCTGTGTGTGTGCGTGCGTATGCGTGTGCGTGTGTGTGTGTGGTGCGTGTGTCGTTGGGCGTGTGGTCGCCGCGTGTGCGTTAATGTGCGGGTGGTGCGTCCGTGTGTGTTGTTCTGTGTGTGTGGGCGTGGGTTGCGTGTTTTTGTGCGTGTAGTGTAGGGAAAGCGTGTGGCATATGTGTAATGTGTGTAGTGATGTGTCTTGTGTGTGTGTTGCGTTGTGGTGTGTGTGTGTGTGTGTGTGTGTGTGTGTGTGTGTGTGTGTGTGTGTGTGTGTGTGTGCGTGTGGTAGGGGCGTGTGGTGCCCGCGTGTGCGTATGTGCGGGTGTGCGTCCGGTGTGTGCGTCCGTGTGTGTGTTTGTGTGTGGGGCGTGGGTGCGTGTTTGTTTGTGCGTGTGAGTGTGGGAAGGCGTGTGTCATGTTGTGTGTGTGTGTGTGTGTTGTGTGTGTGTGTGTTTGTGTTTGTGTTTGTGTTTTGTGTTGTGTCGCGTGTGTTGCGTGTGGCTGTGTGTGTGTGTGTGTGCTGTGTGGTGTGTGTGTGTGTGTGTGATGCATGTGCGTGTCTGTAGGCGCGCGCAGTCCTGTGTGTGTTTGCATGTGTTGTGTGTGTTGGTGGTGTGTGTGTGTGTGTGTTTGTGTGTTTGTGGTGTGTGTTGTGTGTGTGTGTGTGTGTGTGTGTGCATGTGTGTGTGTGTGTGTGTGTTGTGTGTTGTGTGTGTGTGTGTGTGTGTGTGCGCGTGAGGGCGTGTAGGGACGTGCGTTCGTGTAGGGACGTGTGTGCGTGTGTAGGGGGCGTGTGTGTGTGTGTGTGGTGTGACTGATGGTTGTGGTGTGTCGTGTGTGTGCGCGCGTGGCGTATGTGTGTGTTGTGGGGGGGGTGCGTGTGCTGTGATGTGGCTGTTAAAAATATCGCGTGCCACGATCTCGCCAAAAATATCGCCAAAATCAATTTTCCTCTAAGTTGTGCCATAAACACTGTGTCCCACCACCGGTGGCCGCTACGATGTCCGGCAAAAAGGGTTTGAACCAGTGGCGAGGGCAGTATATCAAATTGAATATGTAAAAAAACTATAGAGGATAACGCTGATTTGAACGTTTAATGTAAACTTTGGTTGATGTTTATTGGCCTACGCATAGTGACTCTTAGGCAGATATGGCTATAATCACTAATCCGCGTCCTGTTAACTATTGCCTAGTTGCTCGGATAACGGAATAATGTCTGGTCCCCATATAAATATGTATATATATATATATATATATATATATATATATATATATATTTAATATATATATATATATATCAAGAGTAAGATAAATAACTATTTATCTACTCTTGATATATATACATCCCCTTGGATGAGTTGTTTGTTCATCGTCATTTGCCGCGGCTTTACATTGAATCAGCAACAGGGGCGTAGCTACGGGGGGCCTGGGGGGCACGACGCCCCCCCACAAATTTGCTGTCGCCCCCCCCCCCCAGGTCGCCCCCCACTAAAAATTCATGCTTGATAAAAAAAATTGAATTAAAAACAATGCCGTTAGAACAGTATAATACAAAGAAAAGTTGCGTATATTGTGCCTCCCCACGAAAATGTAAGGCCCCCCCCCCCAGTGCCCCCCCCCCGCTGAAAAAATCCTAGCTACGCCACTGATCAGCAAGCACATATGACAGATCAAAACTACGGACGTGCTGGCTGTATATAGGGAGGTATTTGATTTAATATAGCTAATGCTTTTACATATTAAACGTGAGATTTTGCAAGTACTTTGTGCTAGAATATCTAGCTTATTACACGGATTACAACGGCAAGCGCCATCTGCTGGCACTATAAGCACACTAGATACGAAATAGCATACGTAAGTAAAAGTGATTTGTTTCCATAGATTTTGATTTAGTTACTTATTTATATCTATTTTCCGAGTAGCACAGACTTTCGAAAATACTGATCCAATGGGATGAAGGTCTGAGGTGCTTTCCAGTAACAAAGTAGTTGTTTTCCTCTCTGTGATATATTACATTTATGGCACCCAATTTTTAACACCTTATTCAGTATAATATGTAAGATAATATTCTAGTGAAGCTTAAAAACGATCATTCAACAACTTGCTGCATGTTAATCAACTTACGTACATGGCTGATGGCGCCTGAGAATACTGAATCAATACGAATGAGAGACGAATCCACACACCTGCTAGAATAACCTATGAAATGCAACGTGCGCTTCACATCTTCGATTTGTAATATCGATTTAAACATTCTTCGTAGGAACACGAACAAAAAATATTATCGGATAGGTTTACCTTGTTCGTCTATTCGGACACGTATTCGGCGAGATAATATTAATCGTCATGCGTTCGCGGCTGCAGTCACAACAATGTCCGTCCTGTACCGGCTTCAGATACCGTAGCTGCTGCTCTGCATAACGTGCTTTGAACTTTTTGCATTCTCAATTCGCTTACTAACTTCGTTAAGCTTAAGACGGTACAGCTTTGATCAGTGTGATGCACGGTATATACATACAGCATCTCTGTAGGTTGGGTTACCGCTTTGAGTAAGTATTAGATTATATACACGGGAACAGCGATATAGGTGTAATTCTGAAAAGTATCACGATTTTCTACTCGACAGACATTATACCTAGTTGCTTATTTAACTGACTCGTTAACTTAACGAATAGCGTAGAGTTAACTCTACCTGTCAATGGCTGTATAGACCTCCTGACAAAAGTTTATGTGAGAGACATATGAGAAACATACAATAATTATATAGAGGTAGGCAGATTATGTAAGACGTAAATACCAACAAAATTGTGGACAAATGGAGACGACGGATTAGTTCGGCTAGACGCGTACCACAACGTGGTCGTGGATAGGCCTAATTATAAATGTTTTGCTTTTCACTATAAAAAAAGGAGCAGTTTACTGCACTATTAGTGGTGATAATCAGCATTGCAGTGTATTATTCTGTGTTGTCCATGCAAGAGTGATGCGTTTAAGAGTGATGCGTAAGACGTGCGTGCAATGCGTGCAATGCGACTAATGCGTGCAAGAGTGATGCGTAAGACGTCAAGAAAACTCGAACTCATATTTTCAATATTTTTGTGCTGTCCTCTTTGAGGCCTGCTAGACTATGGTCGCCATCTACCGGTCAGATATGAAGGGACTCTACAAACAGAAGCAAGGAGCTACATATATATATATGTATACATGCATATATGTCAGGAGTAGATAATAGGCTATAATGCTAGAGATTATAATGCTAGGCTATAATGCTATATGCTATAAGGCTATAGGCTATAAGGCTATAATGCTAGAGATTAGGCTAATAATGCTATTATCTACTCCTGATTTAGGTATATGTAGCTCCTTGAACAGAAGCAGAGACATAGTGCTGCCACAACCGATGTACCACGCTAAAATAAACAGGTCGTTTGTTGCAATTATCCATTAAAAGTAGAAAGAATGTATACTCGCGATTGCTTTGATACGGAAGATGGTAATCGCATCTCAATTTTTCGCTTTAATAATTACATGTAGCATATTTGTATTGAACTAATATATGACCTGTGTTCATGCATGCGTCAGTCACTACGTGCCAAATAAATGTCAATTTCTGGAAATTATAGCGGAACACCGAAGAAGAATTTGAGGTGATAAATAACTATCACGATGCATAACTGTAAAATTACAAGCTGACTGTGCATAGTACCCGCTACAAGTTAATGTGGACATAAACCTTATATTGTACGTGTCAAGTTTCAAAAACCTATGCGTTTTCATGACGGACACTCAAGGTGAAAAGATACTGTGCAACTCATCTCATGAAAACTACTCGGTAATAGCCGCCCTCTACTTTTAGAGTGACATTAAATCGTCGGCCACATTAGCAAATCTTGTTTAAATTTTGTCTTTATTGTGTAGAAGTGTCGTTTTGTCTTTTTGTCTGTGCTAACATTTGGGTTCTAATACGCCAACATATTTTCTTGAACTAATATACATATAATATTATACCCGAGATAGCTGACAACCAGGTTATAGCTTTATGATGCTTAGCGGACGACATGTGTTCGCGAATGCCCAGGATATGTAAAATCAATTACTATTGTATTGAATATACAGGTTTTGTGGTTACCCCTTTTCCCATTCCTGGAACCACGAGAACGTATAGTAATAACATGCACTCTAGGAATGTGAACGCGTTATTCATGTTCAATGTAACGCGTCCGTTGTACTCACGCCGCATTGTGTTCACGTTCAGAGATTCACTATTGCAGACGCATTTCTATGTTCGGTTACATTGGCAGATCCGGAAGGAGAGCCTCAGTACCATGCCGCTGTCCAAGTTCAATATGAAAAACTGAGTTAAAAACGCGAAGCAATCGTTTATGCGCATTTCAACCTATTATTTTACCTACTGTTTCCTACATTTGGTCGTCATTAATTAGAGAACAGAAATCTTTGAAGCACACTGGGCAATATAAAATGAGTGGCTGAACTTCGCTGGGGAAGCTCACAATGACCCCCATGCTCATCGGTGATGCAATTGTCTCCCTCCTCCGTTGGCCCATTCCTGAATCCGCTAATGATCAGTTTGGGCAATCGTCTTACACCTAATTAGGTTTGCTAACTGCCATTGCCCCTGCAGTATTCCACATCGTTCTAAACTCTTTCACCTCATTTACTTGGGCCTGCCCAAATACGTGTCGACCTAATAAATATAAAACCTATAGCCTGGGCAGGATGCGGGCGAACAAATTGTACCCTGCAGAGCAAACAAAATTTTTGGAAGAATTGCGAGTGTAGCACGTGATCACATTGGTTTAATTATTGCGTGTATGCTTATGTTATATTGTATTTATGAATTATAACTGGACGGTGGGCCATAACTGCACACTCCTGACCATAGGAATATACAGAGACTTATAAATAGACTCATATATAGAGACTTATATTGTTACTATATGGTCCTGACGCTTGGTACTCAACCGCTTGGTGGCGTCAACTGCTCAAAAACACGACTGGCTAGGCCGACCACTGAGCTGCATATAATAACAGTTGCAACTCATGCACACGCACACGCACAGGCACACACACACACGCACACCCACAGGCAGACGCAGACGCACACGCACACGCACACGCACACGCACAGGCAGACGCACACGCAGCGCACACGCACACGCACAGGCACACGCACAGGCAGACGTACACGCAGCGCACAGGCAGACGCACACACTCGCACACACACACACACACACACACACACACACACACACACACACACACACACACACACACACACGCGCGCGCGCACAGTCGCGCGCGCATACACGCATACATAAAAATTCCAAACCCTCGTCCCGAACGTAACTGTTTCCATTTATTGTATGCAATAAAATAATACTTTTGTTTTGATATGTTAAGTAAACTAATCTTAGATAGATACACGTAATTTATCAACTAAAGTCAGACATGCTGCATATGCTTTTCATATCAAAATGTAATTGTTTAATCTGTAACGCAAATAGTAAAACATTCAAGCAATTCAACTTCATTACCAACATGGTTGCATTCAGTGTAAGAGTTTGTGCTCAATGAATAATCCTTCTCGTAACGATTTAACATAAAATCTCATTCATCGTGTCACTATTCTCTAAGTGTCAATTGAAAACAATTAGAGTCTTAATTGCCTTTAACGCGGTATCCTATTGGTACTTGAACAAGATGTGTTTCCTTATCTTATCACCGGTCATTGATATGGAACAAGTTATTGTTTGGTTCAGTGTCCAACATGTGCACTTTTAGCGATTGAACAACAGATTTATGCATAACCTCTGGCAGTACACTTAGTATTATTCTCTCGGCGTCACCGAGATCGGCTGGAGGCCGTTTTTTCCATGCGACAGAAGTATATATGGTTCAGCGGCTTCTCAAAACACAACTGTACTTTGATAAAAAAAAATAACTCTCTGTTCCTACGAGCCAATGGGTTAATTGACAGCCTACTGTCACTTGAGATGTTCGTAGCAATAGTTATGTTCTTTCTTAAGTGGGGATCTCTCTAAAAGCTCATACTTGTGTTACGTATAACATCAGTGATACGAGGTTTTGTTGCAACGTACTGCGCGCAGATCTTCCAGTGTGTTCTGCATGCAGTATACTTGCACCCTATGCAGTTTCCATTACTACACCTGACTTCCTACCTTATAAGCAGACGCTTGTATGCTGCCATGAACTGACTAACAGTAGGGTTATTAATTGTTCCATCCACCTTGAGACCTAATACAACCAAAGAACAGTTTCAAGCGATCTTAGCTTAAATTATATATCAAATGGTAATTCAATCGGTTAGATTCACCTACAGTGTTTACCGCAAGTCCGCAACTAGTTCATCATGAAGTGCAGACACACTGTCGATCTCAATGACAAATCCAACAAATGCTGTCTTGCGGCTTGTCTTTGTCATAGGTAAGCCAGACGCCTAATTACCAACCCTCCAGGTTTAGTCTGGAGTCTCGGATTTCAGACAAATACATATAATTTGGCAACTGAAATCTGACAAAAATTTTAACATAAAAATATATTTCCTGCATATGCTTTTTATATGGAAATGTTATTGCACAATCTGTAGAAAAACCCCGGCTGTTCTTCTGAGTATATACTGTTAATTCTCGTGCTGGGTTTATTTTATTTATTTATTAATTACGGTTCATTTGGTAAAGGGTTCAATTTTTTTAGGGCTAGTTTTTCTGATAAAGATTTACTTATATATATATAAATTCGTTAAAGACAATCAGGTAGAGATTTCCTTGAAGTGCATCATGGTGGGTCTCGGTCCAAGAGGTCCAGCCCAAAAAAAATCCCTCATCCTATATGTATGGAGCTCAGCTATAAAAACCTAGAAATTGGCAAAGGACCCACGGGGTGTCCGGGGAACCGGATCTGATAAATTTGTGTTTTTCAACTCAATTTTATTGTTCGGGGTGCGATCCAGAGGTGAATTTTATTATACCGACTAAAATATTATTTTATGCTAAAAAATTGGAATTCCATCTTGCATTCTATACATCAAAATTACTGCTCAGATGCTCTCAGAATGCACCAATTTTGTAAAAATTTCTTGGAGGAGGTCCCCCCAAGGCCTTATCGGCAGCTTACGAAAAAAAATACCACAAAAAAAAATTAAGCAGGAAAAAGTGCCCTTTATTTCTTCTTGGACACCACCCTTTCAAAAATCCTGGATCCGCCCCTGTAACCTAGACTATAATTATGGCGCATAATAATAGGGTCATACTATGACTATATTAATATATGAATGAGGTCATACTATGGCGCATAATAATAGGGTCATACTATGACTATATTAATATATGAATGAGGTCATACTATGGCGCATAATAAATGACTACTTAATTAGAAGTGAAAGGTTTTGCCACTGGCACTGCTTGTTCCAGTACCAAACCGCACAGCAGATCGGCATTTTTTACAATAAAATTCTATTTCTGAACAGCACACGCCACTATATGTCTGCCAAAACTACCACAACCGGCATCACGCCACGCGACTGCAAAAGAATTAGTCACGTGGTGCGTCCTCTAGTTATTATGGTGACGCCCTGAAGTGACGCCGACTTACGTACTAATACTACTATGTGGTCTGGGCTCTGGTCTGGGTGTGTCGTATATTCATCCGCGTGTACAGGTAAACCGAACGAACTTCTATCGTGCACGCTGTATACGTTTTGCTTTGCATAGCATTCTATGATAAACTTATTCGCTGTAATTAACAGAATAGCTGCAGTTTTATCCCGCCTAGTTAGTTTAGACGTTTTTATATATGGGACTATATTATATGCGTATAAACATGACACCTGCCGAGTGCAACAAGACCGGACGCTGATAGGTGTTGACCGGCTTCCTGCTTGCGTTTGAGGTGATAGTGTAAACATTGTTGAATATCAACGCCTACTAACACGCAATCAGTACGGCTAGGCGAGCTCACGGCAGTGAAGGTAAGAATAGAAGTATTATCAGCATGACACGGTGTAATATCGTGGGCGATATTATTATTTGTTATGTTCTTGTAACTAGTAGTAGTACTATCACTATCACTATCATCAGTATCACTATCACTGTCAGTATCAGTATCACGACGTAGTATGCTGCCAGTGGCAGTGCCACCGCCGCACCGGCATATCTCGCCGTAGCTCTAGTACTATAGCCCGCGTACGCGTGCTATAGTACTAGAGCTAATCTCACCGGAGGTAACGACGTAGTACTAGGCCTACTACTACTAGTAGTACTAGTAGCATAGCTCCAAGAAACGGTATCGCTAGGGTTAGGATATATAGACAATCCGTCGGCTGACGGATCCATAGACAATGAATAGGCTGTATAGACAATCCGTCGCTAGTAGTAGGCCGGGCTAGTAGTAGCAGTACATTTACCGTAATACCACGTGCGTGCGCACCCGAGCAGAGATACAATAATGTAACCCTACTCTTGTTGTATCTACCGAGCAATGATGAGCCAAAATGAGTAAGAATAAGATGGTAATGAATTTAACTTAAAGCCTAAAGGCTACGTACGTAGTACGTTCGATATAATACCATGAAAAATGTATCATTGTATGATAACTCTCCAGACTCCACACGTGACACTGCTTGGCAGGCTTGCTTGGCTTGTTCTATTAACCGTCAAGTTGTAAGCATATCGGGAGCTAGTCTAGAAGAGATGACCGCGATTGTGTATTGTGTAGACATGAAGTACAGTATTGTGGGACATGTCTTCTAGACTAGGGCTGCATATTGGTCTCTTCTTGGATTATATTCTTCTTTTATGTAAGGAAACCTGGTGGCATGCATGCTTTGTGAATTTTTATATCTCAATGTTTCACTGTCACAAATGTTATGACTAACAGGATAACATTATGGTAAGGTGCAATTTCATATACTAAAATTGTAAATATTTCATTAGTAGTACACATTCAGACAAAATTAATGTTAATTCTTACGTCTAACATGCAAACGCTATACTCGGATGTCCCATTGCCGAGTAAAGTGAAGATCACACCAGCATTCAAAAGGCTGGGTATGATTTTTTGGCAGTTTTACTATAGTCATCAACTGTTCTTTAAAAATGAGAAATGAAATCTCATGCTGCAAATAAAGCCTGATCTTAGCAGTAGTAATCCCAAGATTACAAATACTACTTGTAAATAAAGTTGTTTGGAGTTTATGGCAAGTAAGATGTATATATTTCTATGCTTTCAGTCTATAGTCCAGTAGCCTATAGATGTTCTGTAGCAGGCTCTACAGAAGTTAATACTTATCTTGTTGAATTAAGGTACAGCATAATTACTTTTTGCATGCACATAGAGTTGGATAATGAGATTGTGCATAACTGGCACAGATACTTGCACCTGCATTAAAATCAAATGCATGCACAAACTGAAGCATATACCTATTTGGAATTAACTGTTACACAGAGACAATTATTAGTAGCACCCTCGAAAAATAGGGGTGCCATTATATGAAGAGTTCTGTTTGCTAGCTTGATCGATGCTGTACTAGTTGAATAAATAAACCATAATTATATAACCAGCCTTTTTAATCCAGCATTTGTGGTTCAGAGTGCATTTATACATCACTGTCAGAGTAATATGTTATGGAACATCAGATAGAATCTAGAATATCACTAACAGTCAAACATGATATATATATCTTCTATTACATACCATTTCTTTACTTAAAATGTGCAATATAATTAAACTAGGTTGAAACACATTTGCAACACATGTGGTACTGCTCTTTCTCTGGTTATGATATTAGAAAGGGTGAATAAACTGTTGGCAAATATAGTGCTAAGTTCGTAGGAGTTTATAGTGTAAGCATAATTTGTAGCTTAGTTATTTTTTATAATACTCCTTGACAGGTTATTTGAACTTACGGAATATGAAAAATACCTGTTACTGTATGAAAGCAGTTTGTACCATTCACAGCTCGAATAAAGGCTATGTACACTGTTGGATATTTATATAATTATACAAGACCACAATGACCCATTCAGTCATGCTTTACTGGAGGTCTGCAGAACCTGTAGGACAGGGAGCTTAGCATGGTTACACTGTTCTTATTGTTGGCCTGCTACGTGGTAGTGTGAATGAGAATTGAGCACCACACTCTATGTAGGAAAACCTATATCTATCTACAACAATTGTTAATGGACAGGATGTTAGGCGAATGTCCAAGCTGCTGGTTGAATGGTTAAAGAACTACTATATAGTTGGTGTGGGATTAAAGATGAATTTCCCATTTAATTCATGCCATCAAACAAAACCTGACAATGTTAATTACTTAGTGTGTAAGTAATTAAGCTGTTTAAATGACAGGCACAAAAAGTGAGTCTTTGCATCTTAATTTTCACAATTTTTACCTAGCAGCATGTAACTGGCAGGGTGTGAATATTTTAAGGAATGTGGTATATCAATATAAGTGAATAGTACGTGTTTGTTTATCATAATTGCTGGCATGTTTCATTATCTGAGCTGCTTGCAGTGAGTATGCAAGTTGCACTTGTATATTTTCCTGCCTTTTATATTTCAGTTCATTTAAATTCTCTTAGTTTTAGGTAAGTTATGCCTATTTAATTTATCCTAAGTATAAATTTGTAGTTAGTTTTAGTATTTAGGGATAAATGTAAATCTGCTTTTAAAATTTCTGATTCTAGATAAATAGTACAAAGGTGAAATTTAACTGCCAAACTTCTGTCACTGGCACCAGAGGCGGCACATATAATATATGGTATCACCTATAACAAATATCAGCTATAGAGTACTGTAAGTACTTATAATTGAGTTAAACTTAAAGATTAAAAAAGAAAAGAATACAAAATTCAGGGTTTTTATTAACTTCTTATTGATATCTATTTATTGTTAAGCATTGGAGATTGCATGGTATGTATCCCAATTAAATGCTAATTTAACTAAATATCAATAGCTAGAGTAATAAACTAATCAAAAGAGGCTATGAAAATCGATAACTTCTATATGGATAGATCATACCCTGGGCATATGTACGTAATCAATAAACTGTGATGTTATTAAACTGTTGCGAAATTAGCAAGGTAGTCCTTGTTAGAGTAGTAAATTTAATCTTTAAATATGACCAGGAAGGAAATAAATAGGGATTTCACTAAACATACTGTACCTGTATCCGGCAGCCAACCACTCAAAATGCTGGGTCTGGTTGCTGTCCTTTGGTAATAAATCGTACCACTGTGTATACAGTGTACCACTATACTCACGTTCTAATGACATAGGCAGCTATTCATGTCCGTAGTTAGTGTGGAGGTGTGTGAAGGGACAAATGTTACTAGACTGTTATTCGAGAGTGTATCTTAATAATCCTGCACAGTTCGCAAAACATGTCCTGCCAGTTTTAAGCATCCACTCCTGGAGATTACAGCCTGCAGATTATAGCCTGCCAAAAATTGCTCAAACAGTCGATTCCTTGAACTTCGCAAGATTTCTATTTTTTTTAGTTTTTGGTTATGTGGAGAGTCATACTCATAGGTAGATGTTGCTCAGTTCATCCTCTGCTTTAGATGTGGTAGGTATCTGGTTGTAATCAGGAATAGTCGAGTTTGGGGCGATCAGCTGTTTACTAACATACTATATAATATATATATATATCTATATATATATATATATATGCTAATATATATATCCAGTATATATATATATATATATATAGTATATATAGAATATATATACATATATATATATTAATCACTTAATTTGCTGTTTTCTATTTAGAATTTTATCCAATTTTATGTGTATTTCATGAACTTTTATAGAATGTAGTCTATTAAATTCTGTGAATAGTCTATAATGGTGTCGTATGCCCCCGTATGCCCTCTTATGCATAGTCTTAGTCAAACGATATGTAGGAACAGCCTTGCTGTTGGGACTCTGGCTAAAACAGTATAAACTCGTACGTGTGTACGAGTACCACACTAGTGTACTGTAGTACATCTAGACTTTTCAGCTCTACACGACTTATTGACAGTTTTACTCCATAAGTTATTCCATGAAGCTTTGTTATGCAAGGTAATTAAAATTACTGCTTTAATTTAAAAGGTCCAATGACCTGAAATTCTGTATTTGCCATAAAACATCACACTCATGGATGGTAATAATTATTAAAGTCACAGGTATGTGTGGTTATATCGAAATAGGTAGAATTCAGCAGCCGTAATATCTAAATTAATGTAATTATTATTGAAATCGATAATCTGCGGCTAAAGGCATGAAGGTGGATATATAAAGGCGTTTTTATGTAAATATCGGGTTTACATTCATGCACAAATATACATTTGTTGCAACTGTGGTGAAAGCTACACTAAAATTCAATATCAAATCATGTAGATTGATCTCTAAAGAACGGGGTAATTGAATCGGTGTTATATACTTTAACCTGTGGTTTTCGTCGCGCCAGCTGTACAACAAACATTCAGACCGGTTTCAGTCAATCTCTATATGCGAGTTCTGTAGTTTACGTTCCATGTTACTCATTGTATCGTGTACTCTAGTAATCTTACAATAATTGTCAAGCAGACTAGAGAGGATATTGGTGCTCTGCGGTCGGGACTGACTAGATAGGGTCATACTGTGACAGCTGAACTTGATACAATACATATTTGCGTTGTCGGTGACACCCAGTATACCGGTGACACCCAGTAATCGGATGACGAGTGTTGCTGTTAGATCTGCGTTCGTTGTCAGGCTGCCTATTTTGGAATGCCTGACTGGGTGAATAACTGGTAGAACTCCCACGTTTAGGTTCACACAGTAAATGAGTGCTTGGCTTAAAGATTTGGTAGCAGAAGAATGAATCCACTATGACTGCGAATTTTTTTCTGGTAGCACTTCACCCTAAAAGTCAGCATATACATGGCAGTGCTAAGGAGTGCTTGCTGTAGGCAGGTAGTAGAGTCCATAGAGTTTATCAAGAGCACATAGACGATTTTACACTTACTATGTAAATTTTGTGCTAGCAGTTGCTTGTGGCGAATACTGTGATGAAATTAATGTGAGTCAACACGTCTCAGATAAGGATGATGACAGTACAATGCACTTCCCAATAATTTATTCATTATCTGTTTACATCATGACATTATATCAGGAGTGTATCAATATTGATACACTCCTGATTATATGTCTCAATCGATTTCCTTAAGATATTGAAGTGCAAGGTAAACCATTTGAGAGATTCGTAAATCAATCAACCAAGCCTTCGAAAACTAGTTTGTAAGTAAAACTGTAGGTGCTTCACAAGTTCAGTGGTCCTTAGTTGTAGGAAAACAGCAGAATCCACAGGCTAGCTGCAAACAAAAACACTGTCCTTTCTTTTAAGTGCTTGTGTTACTATAAATGTGATTTTGTGTTACTTATTATACAATCCTTCACATGGGGGAGGCCACCCCGAGCGATATATACATAATCAATAATTAGCTGTTATTATCATAACATGCCGTTGCTATGGCAACACTGACCATAGAAATGAAACCAACCCTAAGGCAATACGATTGCTCAAATATGTGCTACAATGGTGCAGTTCAGCACAAATGAATATGTAGTTGTAGGAAGAGAAAGAGACGGTGCGCGCACGAGAGAGAGAGAGAGAGAGAGAGAGAGAGAGAGAGAGAGAGAGAGGAGGTGAGAGAGAGAAAGAGGGAGAGAGAGAGAGAGATATTGTCAGTTTTTATTTCTTGTATGTACGTTTATATTGGTTTATTGTATTAATAATTTAGAGGGTAACTGTGACTTTGTTCCAAATTTTTCTCATTTTGTGATGTACAAATTTATATACTTTTGTTTTCACATTTAAATACGTTTTATTTTAATCCCCGTTTAATGTTTTAGATTACAGTGATTGATTTTTGTGTTTGTGTATGTTCTAAAGTGTTCGAGCAAGTTTTCATAATATTCTGTGATTGAAACAAAAAGGACAGGTTATAGTTTGATAATAAGTAGGCAATAGTAAAAATAACATGTCTTCTCAGACACTTGAAAGATTTCAATTTAAAAACATCCACAGTATTTAAATGGAAGTCTTCCTAGATGATGATGTGCACCTATGATGTCATGCACCATATACTATATCAATTACCATTGTTATTTTTATTGGAGCATTGCAATAAAATACGGGGTTTCTTTATTTTCTGAGAAAACATATTACCTTTTCTCTATTCATGTGCTTAATATAATATTGCATGATAATATGCAGCTGGGTATTACTGTGTGTCATTCACCTTGTGTGTCTGTTTCAGAAACCTACCTATAAGTGCCACTAACAAGAAACAGTAACTATGGTTGATGCAGCATTCAAGAGCATACCAAGAGGACAAACTTGCTTTCACATATGGAGAATTGAGGTACGTTGTTTGACGAATTTTTATCATGACCAAACTTTCTCACAGCATTTATGCTGTTCTTACATTCACAAAACCAGCTAGATTGCCAATTTTTCAAGAGCACGTAAATAACCCTTTTCATACAGTGGTTGTTTCCTTATAATGTTAGAAACTAATGTTAGTCATGCAGCAAATAATTTTCAGTAAATCGTAGAATGTGGATGCATTATTTGCTACACAATGCCTCTTGAACCCATCAGCATGTACACTGACTGTGTGATTACTACGAGTTTAGCCAACATCCGGTCTGGCATTACTAGGTTATGGTGTTTGAGGTCAGTTGTGTGTGCCTGATTTGTGGCTTTTCTATTTGCAAAAAGCAAGTGAAGAGTTTTCCAGAGATATCCAGTAACTTGTGAGAATGTGTGAAGCCATGTGAGAATGTGTGAAGCCATGTGAGAATGTGTGAAGCCATGTGAGAATGTGTGAAGCCACGTGAGAATGTGTGAAGCCACGTGAGAATGTGTGAAGCCACGTGAGAATGTGTGAAGCCATGTGAGAATGTGTGAAGCCATGTGAGAATGTGTGAAGCCATGTGAGAATGTGTGAAGCCACGTAACATATGCAAACCCTGAAGCCGGTTGATGTTGGCGGCTGTAGTTAAAAGTTTCCACGTAGGTAGCACCTCAGTTTGGCCAGTCATTATTAAATCCCTCTTGGAATCACTAAAGAGATTTTGCAGCATATTACTGATATTTGGTCTTGTTGTGAGAGAATACATGCCAAATATAATTTAATACATGTTTCCCTACATTGGTTTCATTTTACCTACCGACGGATATCGATCATGCTTTTTATGTTATCACCACCAGCCACTTGCAGTGAAATACCTCTGCTTTTACATCGTGAATGCGTAGTCCCTCTCTTACGTTCACCCGAAGTTTGGCTATGTGGTAAAAACTGAACGTGCTTTTTACTTTCATTTTATATTCCATTTATCCTGAGTGAGTTTTCCTGTAAATTTTACCCTTAGTCACTATCAGAAATCACAACCTCTCAAAGAGTTTGTTGTCATCTGTTCTGTATTTTCGTCTGCCGCTTGCTCTTGCCAAGATCTACATTCATTGCCAGATCTGCTTCTTAGTATTGCCAGGGCTCTAGAGCAATTTTACTCCCAATTTGAAAATAATAACTTCTGTGTTTTACGTGCAAGGTGTGTCTAGAACATCGATTATATTGAAATTACAGCGTGAATCAACATTATAGGTTTCTGCTGTAATGTTCACAGTACGGTGAAAGGTAACGGTAAATCATGAACGGACCTGTTTTGGTAAATATTGATGAATTAATTAGGAGTTTTAATAATTTAATGGGGATTAGCTGCTGTCGTGGACAGTAGAAGCTCGTGTTGATATGAATTGCGAGCACACGGCAGTGCAGCTAAGGGAGGTCCACTGCGTGGAATTTCACGTGAAAGGGTGATGCGTCTGTTAATTGTATGGGAGTATTGCTATGCGAGTGATTTGTATTAGTATGGGTATGTGCGCCCGGGCGTGTATGGCAGACGACAGGGGCGTAGATAATGGGGGGGGGGATGCATCCCCCCACTTATTGACGGGGGGGGGAGCGATGGCGTGTACAATCATCCCCTCATACTTTCAGGAGAAAAATGGGGGGATTCAAAATTTTCTGGGAGAGGACCCGCATACCACCGCCTGTTTCTTACCACCCTCTTCGAAAACCTGAATTGGTCACTGTCAAGCGTAACAAATTGAGCACCCCCACTTCAAAAATCGTTCCGCGGCGCCTGTGGAGTAATGCTAACAAAGATTATGATTATGAATATTTGTATGCATATCAAAAGTCAAATTTGAGTTCATCTGACAGGGGCGTAGATAGCGGGGGGATGGGGGTATATCCCCCCACACTTATTGAGGTGGGGTGGCTTTCATCCCCCCTACTTTCAGGAAGAAAATGGGGAAAAATTTAATATTTTACAGACAATAAATACTGGATATCATATTTATCTACAAATCCGTCATCGCTATTCATACTCTCCTAATGTATTATTACAGAAATGGAACGTGACATACATCTACTGTAAAATGGCTGTAACTCGTTCCAAGAATGACATTATTTTACTGAAACTCAGACGGTTAATTTTGGACGGGTTCCCCATATACGATTTTTTTTTCAAAATCTTTTGTCTTATCACGGCTCACGAAAGTTAAATCCTTGCTTTATTCAAAATTAGAATAGACCTATTGAGAGTTGGGATGTTGAATCTTCACGGGGATTGAATGGGAAAATTCTATTTT
>NW_014577114.1:98475-108835 GCF_000485595.1 Priapulus caudatus | reverse complement strand
ATGATAGATACAAAATTGTATTTAATGACAGTCACAAATTCGAATTAATGTCTTTCATATATTCTATTTAGTGATTGTCATATATTCCATTTAGTGACAGTCATTAAATCAACCAATCTGAATCAGATACAACTTATTTTTTTCTCAGCCAATCATGGACAAGAAATTATTGACAAACACTAAATGATTTAATGATAGATACAAAATTGTATTTAATGACAGTCACAAATTCGAATTAATGTCTTTCATATATTCTATTTAGTGATTGTCATATATTCCATTTAGTGACAGTCATTAAATCAACCAATCTGAATCAGATACAACTTATTTTTTTCTCAGCCAATCATGGACAAGAAATTATTGACAAACACTAAATGATTTAATGATAGATACAAAATTGTATTTAATGACAGTCACAAATTCGAATTAATGTCTATTATATATTCTATTTAGTGACTATCATATATTCCATTTAGTGACAGTCATTAAATCAACCAATCAGATACAACTTATTTTTTCTCACCCAATCATAGGCATGGAATTATTGACAAAAAACTAAATGATTTAATGATAGACACTAAATACCATTTGTGTCCCACCTCGCCTGCCATAGGCATGTGTGATGTGTGGAAATGCCGTGTTTGTGTATGCATTGGCATTGTATGCGCTATGAAAACCGTACTCTATAAACTCCGGTTGAATTTACTAGACATGAACTATTATGAAGCACACATACAAGTTATACTACACTGCATATTCATAACAGATAGTCATTGCATGGCCGTTCGCAAAAGAATTGTACCTGCTTGTGGTTAAAGACCCCAATGGAATAATTTTTTATCTAGAAATGTCTGAGAAATTGACTTGACAATATATGATTTTTTGTTCATGAATATTTCTACATAACATATATGTAAACACACTTTCTGATAACATGTCAAAAACAAGATTTTTTAGTCACTTACACGACTCACTCAGATAATAGTTTCAATCTTGTGTTAGTGACCTTTTTTTAACATAATTTAAACACATGACTCAGTTAAATTAAGTAGGTTCTTTACTACACGTGAATATTTTACTTCCAGTGGAAACACTTTATTGCAATGAATATTTATAGTGTAGTATTGTTTAATAGTATGGTCTATATATATCAGGAGCTAATAATGACAAATTTTGTCATTATTAGCTCCTGATATATATATATATATATATATATATAATGATCATAATAATAATAGCTTCTTCTTATTAAAATTTTATTCACGTAGTTGTTGTTTTATTGTTGTAACATAGCCACCCAGAAACAAAGCGATCGTCAAGCCCAGGTCTAAGGTTTGTATGCGTGTGTGTAGTTCACGTGTCACTGCCGCGTTTCACAGCAGACTGGTTTGATAATCATAGGTTTTCAGGAGCAAAGCACTCGAAACGATTTCCTGCACCTCTCCACCACCACCAGCACAATGAACACATGCTGTAGATGATTGCAGCAGGTGAAGCTTAATATTTAATTTTACAGTCTTGTACACTAGCTACTTGCACATAGCCAAGGAGTGGTATAATGTACACGGTCGTAATGTACTGTACCATATCGTACTACGGGCAGGGGAAAATCTCATTAATTACGGGTCACTGGCTCAAACAGTGCGTATAGCATCGTGATGGAATCCATTATAACCCACCTTGGAGGTGAGGTGATTCTAGCTCGTATTGATTTTTATCCGTAAAAGTTTTGCATATTGTAATGATGTGTAGGTTAAATTTGGTATGAAATGTAAACTGTACACTACTACTCTTTGTGCAAGGCCGCACCTGCATGAATTGTGTCTTTGTACACGTAGCGACTTAATATGGCTGATAGGGTCTATGTCCCCCAGGGTACTACCGGAGGGTACCCTGGGTACGGTTCGATATATCGGAAAGTACCTCGGGGTAGTACTATACGATATGTCCCTGCATTGTTCCACCGTACTCTGACTTTCAGCCAACTGATGTCGTAATACATACACTCTGTCAAGTTACCACATCACATAGAAGAAACCTCAAAACATCGCAATCCAATAAAAATGTATGCTATGTTTGACTCTTTTTTCTCCCCCCTTTTTTTTAAACGAAGAGCCAGCTTTTATATTTTAGTTTTACAACATGCATGTATGTATGCTATGTAAAGTCAGGATACGGTGGGACACTGCAGGGTATGCAGCGACATATTGTATAGTACCCCGAGGTACTTTCCGATATATCAAACCGTATTCAGGGTACCCTCTGATAGTACCCTGGGGGACATAGACCCTATCAGCCTTAATATGGCACACGTACGTGGCGAAATTCAAGTGATAACATTTTATAATCTGATTTTATTGGGTAAATTCATGCAATACTGCACGTGCAATCACAGCTACATAATATGGCCATTACTGCAAAACCATTGCTTACGCTTGGTGTTTTGCCTGAGTCCCATGAGAACACGTGCTTGAATAATGATATGTTTGGTGCAAAAGACAGTTCAGCAAGATGAGAACTTTCATTGTTTATTCTATAGATATCAGTATATCAGATATCAGTTATCAGATATCAGTTATCAGTAGATATTTGTTAATCTTGCGAGGAAGTATATTTACATTTGATTTCATACTGATTAGAGAAAGCAAACTTAAGATTCGAAAAAATTGGTTCCATTCTCGAAAAAAGGTTTATGCCAGGTTACTGGTTTTACTAGGTAAGCCAAAAAACTTGTTATATTATTTCATTTGCTCAGCATCGTTTAGATTTGTTAGATCGTGGAACAATATTATGCAGGCAGTTTCAGATATTCCTGACTGTGCATACAGAAAATGGCACAGCAGGTGATGATGAAAGTAATTTGCACAGGTGATCTGCACATGTGGCATGTGCTTTGTGCATAGGAACAGCGAAGCTAGGGGGTCATTGGCATGCCTCAAACATTTTACATGGAATGCTTTTGTACATTACAGTGATGGTAAATTAAGCTGAACCTTCATATTCTTACAAGTATAGAATATAGTGTTGAAACTAAGATTGTTTTTCTATTAGTGTATTATTGAAATATATTTTGTAATATTGAGGCGGAGGTAATTTTTGGGAAAAAATCTTTTTCTGTTTGGTCATTTGTATATTTATGCACATTCTATATGCACACGTATATTCTAGCTACATTACCTTACTACCTACATAATCTATGTCAGACTTCAAATCACTTATTGATGGTTAATCCACATTTTTCACACATATAGAGAATGTACAAATAATTATTTGCATGTATCCAAACATTCCATTGCGTTAATACAGTTTTTGAATTTTCTATATTTCAGCAAATGCGAGTGGTATCAGTTCCAAGGGAGCAATTTGGCAATTTCTACAGTGGAGATTCTTACATAATATTATCTGTGAGTATGAATTCCTGCATAATACTTTTTCAGGTTCATGCATATTTTAGGAATCCAACACATACATCACCATAATCGGCATGCTAACTCCAAACTCTAACCTCCCAACCTATCATTACAGACCTAAAGTAGACTTGACACACCCTATTTCACCCTGTGCCTGTCATTCTGCTAATACCTGTTCTCACACTCTCTGAGAGGAGATAAGGAAATGAGTATGCAGCCAGACATGTGTAGTGTGCACATGTTAGCCTATGTACACTTCCTATGAAAATGCATGCATGTTGTATGATGGCAAGAATACTTCCTATCCTACTTCCCGTGCAGGGTTTCCTGTCAGGTTGTGCCAAGCCTCCTTATGTATCTTCATGCTCCTTATGATCACCACTTAAGTTTCCAGGAGAAATGACTTGGCAACAGTAACAGAGAACTTTTATTGTATCTGTATGGGGCCAGGATGTGTTCCTTTCCTATCCCAATTATTATGTGAACTTACTATTATACATGTTATAGCTACTCTACACGTTACATATGTTGATGATTAAAGTCCCTTTCCTGAGTCTGTATGTGTGCATGTGGACAGACGCACATACCTATTTCTCTATTTGCACGTATTTCCTTGTTACTGTAACTACTAGTGATGTGCAGCTTTGTTAGTATACCAGCGGTCCAGTGTATTGCATCGTGATTGGTATTCCAGCATGTATCGTGATGCACTTTCTGAAAATATTCACGATTTAGTCAAAGATAAATTAATTCACTTTTCGAGCACCTTAGATAAATGCTTTCTAACTGAATACTATGAAGACCAGAAAAAGCGATAATATGCAGTACTTATTGTTACATTTGAAGATGATTTGAAAGCTATAAAAAATATTCAGAACATTTGTTAAATATATGTTGAAATAAGTGGCTTCTTCCTATTTACCAATACAGCAGAATGCACAGACATAAATAAGTAATAAAGTAAAAAGTAACAAGGCTACTACTTGATCACTGACTAAACATTTTATAATCAATGTGTGTATATATATATATATATATTTATTTATTTATTTAATATTGTGCATAAAATAAGTAAAACCAAAAAATAACAATCTGTTGCAATACATATTGCGATATACAAGTATTCAAATGCTTGTTTCGCCTGTCAAACGCATCACTAATAAATTATAAGCTCGGTTTTATTTACTTATACTACACATTCATCTACATATAATTGGTATATAGGTTAGACATGGTTGGATTTGTTTTAATTATTAAGCTACTTCTTATTCATGTATATTATTTAGTTACCTTATATATCATCCTTTCTTAATGATAAGGATTTTAAGTACAAAGTATTATGAATGTTTAGTCATATGAACTGTTGTTTTTTTGACCGTCTTTCTAGGTAAAAGAAGATAGAGGCTCTCTTGAAAGTCATATTCACTTCTGGTTGGGGCAGCATACGTCTCAGGTATGGTCTTGCTCATATTCAGTAAATCGAGTATTGATATAGTTGAACGTATCTTTTATGTTTTTCTTCTTATACTTTTACTTTTCAACTGGCATTTTAATTGTGCTTGCTCATTGCTATGACATATGTGTACCATTAAGAGGCTGTGCAATTCGAAACCTCGTGTGTATGTAAACACAGTACTCTGAAACTGTATATATATTTGCAGGATGAGGCTGGAGCAGCAGCCATTAAGTCAGTGGAGCTTGATGATGCACTAGGTGGCAGTCCTGTTCAACATCGCGAAGTGCAGGGAAATGAGTCGAAGCGCTATTTGTCATACTTCAAGAAAGGGATCAGGTGCAAGATTGTTAATCAAGTCATCGTTGAACCGTAGCAACCATACTCGGTCATGTCTTTAATTATGAGTCCAGTATTTAGCTCACTCCATTTCAGGATATACTATCAATATAACAACTACTATCTACTAACCTTAACAACAAGCATAATTAGCATATAACAGGCCGAACAGAATATACTAATCTCAGGTTATTAAGAAGAAATTGGAAATATAATAAATATTATTTTACATTGCCAGGTATTTGGAAGGTGGGGTGGCTTCAGGATTTAATCATGTGGACAATGTCATGAAGCCAAGACTCTTCCAAGTGAAGGGTCAGAGAAATATACGTGTCTTAGAGGTAATATTAGTCACCATAGTTACTTTGATAAAGTTTGTACAGAATGTAAAGGTGAATGTTTATAACTTTAGCATCATTGTTAGAAAGCAAGAAGTAAACAATTCAATGCAGTTCATCTAACTTTAAGTTTATTTCATAGTTGATTAAAGATATATCCATCTGTGTGGACTAATTTCTAAGAAAGCACACATGGCATGCTTTGATTAAAAAAAACGAATGTTACTACTTTTCAGGTACCCATCAGCTGGAGTTCATTTAATGAAGGTGACAGTTTCATTCTTGATGTTGGCAAAGCCATATTTGTGTGGAATGGAAAGAGTGCCAATCGCATTGAGAAGATACGGGCTGCCGATGTTGCTGCCAGGTAAATACAGTGGATGAGATCAAGAGCGGAGAAATTGTAGAATGAACACTGATAACAGTTGTCGTAGTTTTAGTCAAATTTAGAAATGTCACACATATAGTTTGCCCATTGCCCTACTTTATTAATAATCAGATATACGTCTTTAATTAGTGAGGTTTATCAAGTCGCAGGCAAGCATAGCTGTTATTACTTTGCTGCAGCTTATGGTGAAGTTCTGATGTGTACTAACTACGTGGTTAACGTTGGTTAATACTACTGAAACCAAGGCATAATTTTTAGTTCTTGTTAGTGTTCACTCTATAGCTTATCTTGATGAGATGCAAGTGGCTTAAAAGCCATATTTAATGTTTGAGCAGAGCCCTAATTATTTTTACTTTTTAGCACTGATTAGCTGACCATTCTGCTGTTTTTGCGTTTAGCTCTATAGCTTCACTTCTTCCTGTCAGTCGTTTCCCTGATTTAATTCAGCCTCCCCACTGTTACTGTTACTGTTGCCTACCCAACATGCCAAAAGTATCCTGCTATAACCTAGCATTCCCTCTATAGCCGTTTTCACCCTGTGTAATTCTTTTAGTAATTAGGAAGATGGTTGATTATGAGCCTTGCCTATATAGGGAAATGTTTGTTTACTGTTAGGTTGAAGGCTGAGCATGGAGGTGCACATATGGTATTCGTGGAGGATGGTCATGAGAAAGACTTCATGAGTTCAGAGGAAAGAGTTGTACGTATTGCTTTGAAACATTTTTGTAGAAGAACATTGGCCGCTGTTTTTAGCTCATCTGACGAAGTCAGATGCAGCTTGTAGAATCGCATGAGCGTCCGTCCGGGGTCCGTGTGTCCGTGAGTCCGTCAACAGACAGTTGGGCACAAATCTTAACCGCTCGACGTACGGTCACGATATTCGGGACGTCGGGGGGGGGGGGTGTTGATAAAAAGGATCGGGATGACCACATTTGAAGGTCAAGGGTCAAAGTCAAGATGTGTCACGAGCGGGAATATTTTCCCCTTAACTGAAGCGTATAGGAGGAAATACCAGAATTGGCGGCACAAATGCTGAATGGTCGACCTATGCTTTAATATTCGGTTATATTGATGGGCAGGCAAACACCATCACCAGTGGCGCAATTTGAGCGCACAGGGTAAACGGGCAGTGGGAAAAGTCAGATATTATCAAACACTTTTCGTGACGGACATGGCCTAACTGGACAGTATTGTTAAAAACTTTTTTGCTTCAGCGCTCAGAGCCTCCATTAATTTATCACTTCGATTGAAAGGACTATGAAATGTGCTTTCCACTTACGTGCAAAGAGTAAGTGTCTGATAACTTTGACCTTCAACAGAGGAGGGTTAAACATGGATTTGTTGACTGTAACAAAGGACTCGAATCTGTGTTTGATGTATGTGCTGATCGTGAATGAAGACTTAAATTCACAGTGAAATTCTGCATCGCAAAACTTACGTGTGAACAAGTTTACGCGCCTTAAATCGATACTAGTAACTTCATTTTCTCTATATGGATCTGTACCTTGGGAATACAATGTCCAGATAGCACTTTACGCAAACGTCTGTTTGTTTGCATTAAGTGCCAATATAAATAGCCTACCTGCGAGGTGGCGTGCGT
Organism: Priapulus caudatus; assembly: GCF_000485595.1. Lineage (NCBI taxonomy): Eukaryota > Metazoa > Priapulida > Priapulimorpha > Priapulimorphida > Priapulidae > Priapulus > Priapulus caudatus. Next base: position 101,307 of record NW_014577114.1, on the reverse strand, counting down.
GATAGTATCACCACAGCAGGGTAAACCCGAGTCAAGCAACTTAGTTCAAGTAGTCTATTCCCTGGCACCTAGTCAGATGCACGGCCATCTGTCGGAACAGAGTGAGGAAGAATGTCGCAGGATAGGTCACAGCTATATTGGGCTCAAAAGTGGCGAAAGATTACATTTCTTAAACTAGTTTAACTCTTGAGATAACTAATTGCAGAAATGAATCTGTTTCAAACCTACTTAATGAAATTTGCCAGTTTTGTAATGTCCTTGGATGGCTTTCTCCGTCGACGCAACACACGCGACAGTTTGTGTGCAATGTCCGGATAGTGGAGGCATGCTGGCTTGCAGGGCTCGATGGTGGATTATGTCAGTCGAAATGTGTTTGATCCTCCCGGACATTGAAGAAATCTTAACATACGATGGGCGTTGCCACCTCTGCCAGCCTCTTCGTTTTGGACCGCCGCGGCGAGAAATCGAATGTACATTCAAATAGAGGTAATTATACAGTAGTCGCGCCGCCAGGGTGTGTTACTTTGTGTCTCTTATTGAGGCTCTCGCCGCTCGTCTCTCTCTCTTTTCTCTCTCGCCCCCCCCCCCCGCTCTCTTTGCTCCTCTTTGCTCTCTCTCTCTCTGCCAATAAAAAAAAGTTCTTCCTGAAATGATGTGTACCGAACTGCGTGATCTGGCATTATCTGCGCCGTACAAAGGTGTCACTACGCACACTGAACATGTTATGGTTATAACCGTAGCACAGAACTCGATGAGGCCCGTCGCTCTGGCTCTTTTGATTAATATTATACTTGAATTAATATTAGCCACCATTGTGAATTATTTTATGAAGTCATGTTGAGGTTGTGTTAGTGGCTGTCATTTAGGTATTATATAGCCATAATTTGGAGCAAAAATCGTTATCTATTAAAGTGATTACCGTCACCCGTAAATAAGTAAAAAAAAAAATGCCTCAAAAATATAAGTAATTGCTGTTCAGCTTATTTATGGTTAAATTGCCGCATTATACTTCTTATTGATATCCCCCCGTGACGAAGTCAGCGGGGACTATGTTCATGGTCCCACCCGCGCCGTCGCCGCCGCTTGGTCTCCGCGCAGAGAATTTCCTTTCCGCTCTATAACTAGAGCCATAATTGACTAGCGCCACCAACTTGGTATACTACACATTCGGGAGAAGTCGTGAGCAGGCGTACCAAAACCAGTGTGGTCACTGACCTTTATTTTGACCTTTTTTTTTAAACCTGACCCTTTATCATATTTTCCCTTCGCATCATCTAACTCGCGCTCTCTAAGTTGAGCCTAGCGCTACCCAAACTGGATACCTTACACATCTTGGGGATGAGGTGAGGCGCGTACCAAACCAGCGTCACTGCGACCTTTATTTGACCTTACCTGACCTTTATCATATTTTCCTTCCGTCTCTAACTCGGCTCTAATTGACCTAGCGCTACCAAACTTGTATACTTACACATTTGGGGAGAAGGTGAGCAGCCATACCAAAACCAGGTCACTGCGACCTTTATTTGATCTTATACTTGACCTTGATCATATTTCCCTTCGCTCTCTAACTCGGCCCCTAATTGACACTAGCGCTATCAAACTTGGTATACTTACAACATCTTGGCGGAGAAGGTGAGGCAGCGTACCAAAACCAGGTTACTGCGACCTTTATTGACCTTTACCTTATTCTTGATCATATTTCCCTTCCGCTCTCTAACTCGGCCCTAATTGACTAGCGCTACTCAAACTTGTTATACTTACACATCTTTGGGAAAAGGTGAGCAACGTACCAAAACGCAGGTCACTGCGACCTTATTTGACCTTTACCTTGACCTTATCATGTTTCCCTTCACTCTCTAACTCGACCCATAATTGACCTAGCGCGTACCAAACTTGGTATACTTACACATCTTGGGGAGAAGGGCGCAGGCGAACAAAAACCAGGTCACTGCGACCTTTATTTGACCTTTACTTGACTTGATCATATTTTCCTTCTGCTCTATAACTCGCCCTAATTGACCTAGCGGCAACCAAACTTCGTATACTTACACACTTGGGGAGAACACGGGGGATACATGTAGTTGCGACAACTGCCCTTTCTAGTTTTTACTATTATTGTTCGATTTGAACATACACTCGTGACGCATACATACCCATAGCAAACAATTAATGTCAGAACACTAATGATCAAAATCGAACGCAGGTTTTTTGATGTTTAACTAGTTGAGAAACAACTGCTTATCAGGTAAGAAATTTGACGATATGTTTAGTCTCGTTAGTTCTTACTTTTAATGTAAAAAAATGGCAACAAAAATGGCAACAAATTTTACCATAGAAAATTCGTGACGTAGGCAATTTAAGAAACCTAAAAACAAACTGTCATGTCTGCCTTGACTTGGGAATTCAGGTTGTTCTACATGACTGAAAAATCTCTTTATTGCATCTAAGTAATATAGAAATATCAAATAGAGTATGATTTTCAAGCCTATTTATTGTCGTCAGAGTGGTTTCATTTATGACATGAACATGTTTATTTCAACAATAAAAGCAGTTTTCACAATTCTCTTTGCAGATTTCAACCAGTTCTCGACCTCGCCCAGAATCAGTGAAGCCAGCTAGCGATGATCCGGATTTGATCGCAGGACCGTATCTGAACTGAAGCTGTACAGGTATGTGGTAACGATGCGTCTGTTAGTAGAATCATACACTTGTGCTGTGATATCTCTGGCTATCAAATCTAGCCCAGATAGTGTGAATTAAAGCGTATCAAGCTTTACTTAACTATATAATGCTATCAAGGATGCCTGAAAGTGATATCATCGTAACAAACTG
>NW_014577114.1:78498-96510 GCF_000485595.1 Priapulus caudatus | reverse complement strand
CTCTAACTCGGCCCCTAATTGACCTAGCGCTACCAAACTAAACTTGGTATACTTACACATCTTGGGGAGAAGGTGAGCAGCGTACCAAAACCAGGTCACTGCGACCTTTATTTGACATTTACCTTGACCTTGATCATATTTCCCTTCCGCTCTATAACTCGGCCCCTAATTGACCTAGCGCGGCCAAACTTCGTGTACTTACACATCTTGGGGATAACACGGGGGATACATGTAGTTGGCGACAACTGCCCTTTCTAGTTTTACTATATTGTCCGATGTGAACATACACTCGTGACGCATACATAGCCCATAGCAAACAATTAATGTCAGGAACACTAATATCAAATCGACCAGGTTTTTTGGATGTTTAACTAGTTGAGAAACAATCTTATCAGGTAAGAATTTGACGATATGTTTAGGGTTAGGGTTAGGGTTAGGGTTAGTTCTTACTTTTAATGTAAAACTATAGAAAATTCGTGACGTAGGCAATTTAAGAAACCTAAAAACAAACTGTCATGTCTGCCTTGACTTGGGAATTCAGGTTGTGTCTACATGACTGAAAAATCTCTTTATGCATCTAAGTAATATAGAAATATCAAAATAGAGTATGATTTTCAAGCCTATTTATTGTCAGTCAGAGTGGTTTCATTTATGAATGAACATGTTTTACTTCAACAATAAAAGCAGTTTCACAATTCTCTTTGCAGATTTTCAACCAGTTCCTCGACCTCGCCCAGAAATCAGTGAAGCCAGCTAGCGATGATCGCGAGTTTGATCGCAGGACCGTAGCTGAACTGAAGCTGTACAGGTATGTGGTAACGATGCGTCTGTTAGTAGAATCATACACTTGTGCTGTGATATCTCTGGCTTCAAATCTAGCCCAGATAGTGTGAATTAAAGCGTATCAAGCCTTTACTTAACTATATAATGGCTATCAAGGATGCTGAAAGTGTATCATCGTAACAAACTGTAGATCTACAATTCCTACAAGTGTAATCACACAAAAAGACAGTTGAACTCATGGAAATCTTTAGGTGTTCTGATGAAGATGGAACTCTGAAGGTCACTGAAGTGAAAGATGGACCACTGTACAAAGCTGACCTCGACTCCCATGTAAGTATATTCTGTGCCCAGCTTAACCAGAAAACCGCTTTGTGTTTTCTGTTATTTGCTATAGTTCACACATATTACACAGTATTAATTTTGAATAATTTTTTCATCTATTTTCAGTACTTTTTATACATTAGCAGACAAGATGTGAAATTATTGTGATTATAAAACTATTTGTGATTGTGTCAAACATTGGATTTTAAAACTAATAGGTGCTGTTGTGATGTAACTGTTGTATGTATCCATTTCTATACATCTACCTACTTAGTTGGCATGACTCGTAGTTTTATTACATAGTCCATATATAACGGACTCATAAGCTGATGTGTAGTTTATGTTTAGTTATAGTTTAGTAATGATCTCAAGTTTATTACTCGTTCATGCTGCTGGTTTTCATAGTAATTTTACTTTCCCACTTATTTTCTATATGAATAAAATCTTCATCAACAATAATCTACATTTGGTTATGGAATGTCAAATTACAGACGGTAAAGTATATGTGTGTACAGATTGTGGTGGTCAGTTTCTGGTTTGTCGCACTTTTGTAATAATATATGTTTTGGTGCACAGTGGCTAGAATGGTTATGGGTCTCTGCAGTGATAATTGTGTGGTTCTATCCTATAACCCCTGTTTATTGGTACTAACGTTAAATATATAATGAGACTAATGTATAGAAAAGTACACACTGTGTCCGGTATAACACTGTTGGTCTTCTTATTTGTACACTAATTGTTTGCGGGAAGATGTGTTTTAAATTTAAAGGCTGTGTGCACCGATTACTGTTTCATGATGCATGGCACCATTTCTTATTTTCTCATACAAAAATGTGTAAATTTGAATGTGGTGATTGAAAAAAAATGTGATTCATTTTTTATGAATCATGTCATGAATTCATTCCAACAAGTGCAACTGTAATATTTTCATTCATGAAAAGTTATTGTGAGGCATTAGTACAGGATAGCCTATATAGTTATTATTATTTTGCTTGTGTATGGCTAATACTGTGAATGCAGTTTAGTTAAAAAACCGTCATATTTCTATGAAACCATTGTAATTATAACAACATAAAATTCATACCAGATGCTTCAAGCCAGACCTTGTTAGGGTTAGGTGTCACTTAATGTATTTTGATGTGCTGTATTGTTAGCATTGTCTTTCAGTGGTGTATTACTTGCTCAAGTTTCATATTTAGAATTTCAACATTACAGGACTCCTTCATAATAGACAATGGGGCTGCAGGCATCTGGGTGTGGGTTGGTAAGGAGGCAACAAAGAAGGAGCGTTCAGAAGCTATGCGTAATGCTCAGGTAAGTTTGCTTTCCACTTGTAAAAATTCAGGCATAAAAAGTTTCTTATGAAGTGACCTCTAAAGTTGCTGCTAAATTTCTATTGAATTAACCAATTAATTAAGTCATTTAGTTAATGCTCAAGAAATTCACCTACTATCAGTAAGCCGGTTTTAAACAATTTGGTTTGAATTGTGCTAAACTTACAGGGATTTATCAAGAAGAAGGGTTATCCGAACATGACTACCGTTACCCGGGTAATTGATGGTGGTGAACCAGTAGAGTTTAGGGCTCTGTTTAACTCGTGGAGTGATCCTGAGGAAGTTACTGGCATGGGCAAAACCCACACGGTTGGCAAGATTGGTATGTGAATATCATATTTGTTGCAAGTGTAAAAAATATTGTGCTCAGCAACGTGTATTCATGTAATATCAGGTTTAGTAAGACAGTATAGTAACCATATGAGGAAACGAGAGATTAATTTATCTCCACGAATCCTGTCAGATAGGTCCTGGTAGATATAAAAACTCGTGAAAGTGTGCTTGACATGGTTGTAAACATTTCTAAACATATGTTGTTGCAATTTTCATAGCAAGGACAGTTCAGACCAAGTTTGATGCTCTCACTATGCATGATAATTCCCACCTAGCAGCTGAATCTCAGATGCCTGATGATGGCACAGGCCAGAAAGAGGTAAGCCATTTGTTCACATTCTACTGTTCTAGGCAATTAATTTGTAGTTCCAATATAAGCAGCAGAATACCTTGTATTTCTACTGAAACGGATAATGCAAAAACGATTTCAACAGAAATACCCTTTGTCAGATATTAATCATTCGTAGAGGTTTTCATGCTAATTACTGTCATTATATTAATTTTGCAAACATAATTACATTTTTACACGAGTCGTCACTGTCCTGAAGAAGTAATAGAAAGAGTGGCTGGACGCAGAAAGTGGCTGTATGCTTCGCTATATGATTATGTTGCTGATCTATAGGAATAGTAATGTATGGCTGTCATTGATTGCAGATATGGAGGATAGAGAACATGGAGATGGCACCTGCTGATAAACGACACTATGGGCAATTCTACTCTGGTGATTGCTACGTGATCCTCTACCAGTATGAGGTGCATGGAAGCAGGCACTATCTAATCTACTATTGGCAGGTAGGTTTTTGTGTTCTGTGCGAGCATTCATACATAGGTGGGTGGTATGGTGTAATTGTCACTGTTGTGTGTGAAGGTGAGCGTGATGTGAGGCGTTTTCTGTAGTACTTCCATATGGTAGGCGAAATACTAGCACCTAAGTTGGAAACCCCGCTAATTGCACGTATTGTCCGAAGTTCCGCAATGAGTCTGCTATATGTCTAAAAACTGTTGTAAACAAAAATTGGTAATTATTTAAAATTTGTGATTTAGGGACTGTATTCTACGACAGATGAGAAAGGCGTATCAGCTGCCATGGCTATTGCCCTGGATGACCAGTATGGTGGAAAACCAGTGCAGGTATCCTAAATAGTAATCACTATAACCCGTCTTTACAAACTTATTTAACAAGTACATTTTCCCACTTCTGCGACTGATCTGATCTAGAATCGATCAGTATCTGATTATGAACGTACATGTCAATAAATGCATGACTTTTACAATACAATTGGAGATCGATTGTCTTCCAACAGGTGCGAGTCGTCCAAGGAAAAGAGCCGCCACACTTCATGGCAATGTTTGCTGGCAAGATGGTTATTTTCACAGTGAGTATTAAACCACTGACGCTGCCAGGGTCTATGTCTCCCTGGGTACTGACGGAACGTACCCTGGGTACGGTCCGGTATACCGGAACGTACCCTGGTACTATCTAATATGCCGGACCGTACCTCGCCTACTCCACTAACGAGTCTAGGGAGTCGCCTACGCCTACTCCCTAACCCTAACCCTAACCCTAACCCTAACCATATCAGATAGTTACCAGGGTACGTTCCGGCAGTACCCAGGGAGACATAGACCCTATCAGCACCACTGACCATCGTAAACATGTTACTCGCATCAGGAGGGCTAGAAAAAGCTCATACAGGGTTCGTAGCGGGTCTTCCAAAGTCTTATAAGTACTTATTTTGCCAAAAATAAAATAAGGGCCCTTAGTAGTACTTATTTTTAGTGAAATCTTAGAAAAGTACTTAATAGTCCTTATTTTTTGCAGTATTGTTGTATATATAATACGGAATAATTAAATCTGCTGTGCAATTGTGTATATAAATATTATTAGTGTACTTTAATAGTCGGTGATCTATCAGAAATCGCGTAAAAAAGTCTTATTTTGGCCTCCAGAAAGGGTCTTATAAGTCCTTATTTCAACATGTGTCTTACTACTATGAACCCTGTCATAGGATGTGCCTGCGGTATAGCAACTGTAGACTACTTTTTACCTCGTTGAGGTTACGAGCGATTGAATATGCATACAGTCGTACTCGTTAGTGCGAACCTGTAGAGAGTGTTTTTGCCTAACATTCATTTTCTAGGAATGTATCCCCTGAGGCAGGGTGTTACTGTACTCCCATTTTAACATTTCTGAATAGTTTTGTTTAGAATTTTAAGGGCCATAGGTAAAAGAGGTGTGACGGAAACGGCAATAATCCCCCATTGACTTCAGGGCAGCATTTTTGACCAGCATTGAGAAAACATATAATTGCTGCCTAAATCCTAATCTCGATATTTTGTGCACAATCACTGTACATGTAGTTTCCACTGATGTGTGATGAGTAATTGTCTGGTGATCTTTTGACCCTCAAGAGCATCGTTAACCATTGATTTCTTTACTGTTAATGAATGACTAATATGGTTTTGTTAGTGAAGCTCATATGTGACTCGCTCCAGCAAAACCCGGATTAAATAGGAAATTCTACAAATTGAGTAATGTGCATATCTGAATAGATCATTTAATTACCTTTAAAATGATATATAATATTTGGCTATATCTAAAGAATTGACCGATCTACAGCAATTTGAAGATCAGAAACCGACTTATTCCGGAATATGCAGCTTTTGAGATAAAGCGTTCCGGGTAAAGGGCCCAGTCGGGGATAAGCGGTCAGGGGCCGGTCTGAAGGGCAAAGGAAAAAAATAAAAATAAAATTTTTAAAATTAAAAATGACCATAATAATCTAGAGATATCTGAAACTATATATCCGTATTAAATATGCACTTAGGAACTTATTTTTGTAAAAAGCTAGTTTTTGTCCAGGTAGGCCATTTTCAGCATTGACATGTGTGACATTACTCAAAACAATGACGTGCGACTTAGTCCGTATTATGCTGGAGCGGGTCACATATACCTGTGTTGATGTGAAAGGCTACAACTTAATTCACATTTAGATTTCAATAGCAAAACTTAGTTGAACACGGTTTTATTAAATATAGAGTAGGGATTTATAAAAAAATCTTCTCGGCTGTTAGCCAGTTTTGTCAGCCAGTTATAGGTGAGATCTAATTTATGTGCACGTTATATTTTTTTAATTATTATGGAGATAAAAGTACCATACCTCGAATTCTGTATATATAATAATACCCAGCATACGTTTTGCAATGCAGATGTGTTCTATGCATTAATCCATCACAGCTGAGCAAGTGTTACCTGGAGAGTAACTGTAAAACACACATTCGTAGCCACTTTTTGCACTGATCAGTACCGACTGAACAATGGGTGCTACTATATTTGATCTTGCTTGAACTTGCACCTGCCATCAGATCTCATTGGAATTTTCATTGCCTTTATTGAGTGTACGTAATTGTACAGACATGTCTATGTTTAATTTGAAATACCATTCTTCGTTACAGTTGCTTTCTCTAACCTCACCTCTGTTTCTTCTACTGTAGGCCTCAGTTGAAGCACCGTTGCTCTGTGGTCCTTGTTAGACCATCAAGGAAAGTTTGGCTTAGTTATTTTAATTCAGCGTATGGTAATAATGGCACACTGCAATTCCAGGGTGGCAAGGCAAGCGGATTCCGCAACACTGACCAACGAGACGAGGTGACTGGAGACAGCTACCTGTTGCACGTTCGTGGCACAACAACTCTGAACACCAAGGCTGTTGAGGTGAGTGTGCCCGCTGGTATAGTCCAGTTAGCTGTATATGCCGAGTTCACACCGTCATGGTTCTATTTGGCATTGTTATATTTTTCTTACTTAAAGTCTGGTCATAAAGCCATACTATGGTAATGTATTTGTCAATGTATCATTCCATTAGCATTGTAATATTATACTGGGTCGAAATTGTTTGATAATTATCTTATTTAATAATCTTCATTAATGCTTGAAATTCAATATTGTTTCAGAATTTATATAAAGTATTGGTTTGGCTGTTACCAGTATGCTAAATTATATTTTGTAATGACAAGTATTTAAGATGATAAATCTCTGCAAAGACATGTTTAGATACCTACTGTCGAATTCTGTCCATTTCGAATTGTCGAAAAGTTGAGTATTGTTCCTCATTTCTAGCTTATTAAGAAGGTTATGCGATGTTGAACTTCTGCAGCCACTTTGTCATTTAGGATGATAGCTAAGCAAGGCTTTTCAACCGCAGGAATATGGCACTTGGTGTTATGTCAAGTCACCTTCATATCTAATGTTTCATTCCTATAGGTGGAGCTAAGAGCTGCATCTTTGAATTCGAATGATGTATTTGTGTTATTCACCAAACACAATGTATTCATTTGGGCAGGAAAGGTAAGTTGTTCTTCATTAATTAATTAATAAGTAAATAAATAAATATATATATATACATGTGTGTGCCTGCATGCATGCAAGTGCGTCGTGTATGCTTTCTGGTATTTTGTTCAAATTTTAACGAATAGTAATGACTAACACTAGTTTTAGGCCGTAATGCTTAACTTTACTCACAGGGGCATGTAACGTACTCCGTGGCCCATAAATATGCTCTCTAATAACATGCAAGCTTTCAAATTAACCCGGAGTAGATTCGCTAACACCCAAGGTGGACTGGCTATATTCTATGTTGTATATATAATGGGAAGGGTGGCATGAAAGTCCGACGTCGGACTATACCACACTTTTCAAACGACCCAGTGCAACCACAAAAACTTCGTTAATCCCTTTATTCTTGGGCGCATTCAACACATAACATGATAAACTTTATCTCAAAATCGAATTCGCACCAGTCATTTACTGTTTGTCTTTGAACCAGCTGCCGAAAGTTCATCCACAAACCGCCACAATGAAAAATTCCAAAAACCTGTCTCAACCATCGACGCCATATTCACGCACACTACCGATTAGATTAGGGGTCGGATTTCAGAATTACGGCTCTGCAAAACGTCAACACGGCGCCCTTTCGCCGATAAACTTCTATTCCACACTTTCAAACACCATTTGTCAACTTACCAGGTCTGTTAATGTCATATAACGTCAATCATATACCGAAATACATGCACTTTCTTGCGGGTGCAGCCATTTTTGAGATTTCTGACGTCATAATTCAACCAATGAGCGTTACCTCCGCAGTTTGTGCGGTATGAAATCATGACGTCAGCAATATGGCGTCGATGGTTGAGACAGGGTTTTGGAATTTTTGATTGTGGCGGTTTGTGGATGAACTTTCGGCAGCTGGTTCAAAGACAAACAGTAAATGACTGGTGCGAATTCGATTTTGAGATAAAGTTTATCATGTTATGTGTTGAATGCGCCCAAGAATAAAGGGATTAACGAAGTTTTTGTGGTTGCACTGGGTCGTTTGAAAAGTGTGGTATAGTCCGACGTCGGACTTTCATGCCACCCTTCCCATTATATATACAACATAGAATATAGCCAGTCCACCTTGGGTGTTAGCGAATCTACTCCGGGTTAATTTGAAAGCTTGCATGTTATTAGAGAGCATATTTATGGGCCACGGAGTACGTTACATGCCCCTGTGACTTTACTATGATATAGTAAGCTTATCATAGTTAGCTTAGGAGCACGGTAGGGACAAGCTTTTGTTTTGCTGTGGGAGTTCGGCAGTTCAGGCTACGTAGATATAATGAAGTGACTTAATTTCTATGAGATAACAAAATGGTTTTCACATTTCAATGTCGTATGCTTTAGACGAGTTAATATACTTCTAGCAATATAACGTTAGGTTACTAGAGTAGTACTTGAAATGAATTTGTGCATCTCGTGTTTTTCCATATAGAATGTGTGTCCTGTGTTCCTGTATATGCAGCATTATATATGTGTGCATTATGTTCATCATTCTAATGTGTGGCAGGTGCTATATGCCTTGATTATGAAGAGTATTCATTTATATATTCTGCTTGTATCGGTTTTTGTGTGAGGGTTTCTGTGTGCTGCTTTTTGTGAAAACATGCTGTAGATGAAAGCACACAGCTGACAGATGTCACTATGAAAACCTCGATAGGAGCAGTCTGTCTGAATACATTTCGTCTGTCGCTGTTGCGAGAGTGCAGACGAAAGCTCCTTACTTCTGTACTAACACGATGAAGGCATCCTTTAGGAATTTAGAGCAATCTGTAATTTTTTTTAAAGCGTGTGTATTTCTGTGGCGCTGCATTCAGGCTTGATTCTGTGCAGCGAAGTGTAAAACACGGTGGATTTTCAGGTGAAACCACGGTGTGGTGTTCATATTGATCTGGCCATGAGTGCAATTATGAGGTCTTGCTCAGTACGGGTACTACTAACCATCTTTGAGAGATTGTGGCTCATAGGGTCTATGTCCCCCAGGGTACTGCCGGAACGTACCCTGGTAACTATCTGATATGGTTAGGGTTAGGGAGTAGGCGTAGGCGTAGGTGACATATATGTACCTGAGGTAACTATCTGATATGGTTAGGGTTAGGGAGTAGGCGTAGGCAACTCACTAGACTCGTTAGTGGAGTAGGCGAGGTACGGTCCGGCATATTAGATAGTACCAGGGTACGTTCCGGTATACCGGACGGTACCCAGGGTACGTACCGGCAGTACCCTGGTGGACATAGACCCTCTCAGCGAGATTAAGACTGAATGTACATGTTTTGAAGAAACTCCATGTGTAGTGGGGATTGTGGCATGTCACTAAACAAAGATAGGGATTTCCTGCCATGTAACTGAAACCTAAAGACCTTGCCCAGTAAGTGAGCAGCCTTTCTGGGTGATGCCTATAACACAAAATCAAGACAGCACAGTTGCCAATGAGAAATAAAAATGACAAGATATTGTAGCCAACTAAAGTTATGCCTAAACATGCCAAAATAGAACTGAACTATCTTTTTAATTTACTGATGACTGTATCCATTACTTATATTTATGAGATTTTCTAACTTGCACCATAACCTATTAATTGAATTCGAATATTTTTTTTATTCGTGATATTCTTCTGACTGCATTACATAGCCACGTATGAATTGCATTTTCAGTGAAAACTATTTAGTTGTTATTTTAATTGAAAATAATTAAACTTTAGCTTCATTTTCCCTGTGTTATTGCTTTAAAGACTGATACATCTAGGTTTTCTGCAGTCATCATATTTTGTATTGCTGCTCATGTCTTGTTTTGTATTTGTTTTTGTATTGTATTTGTATTTGTTTTGTTTTGTTATGTCATGTTTTGTATGCTATCGTGGCATGGCAAAGTTCGTAACTGTAATGTCTCTGTAGGGCTGCAGTGGCGATGAGAGAGAGATGGCAAAGCACCTTGCTACCAGCCTTTCTTCTCGTGACCCTGCCCTCATCAGTGAGGGCCATGAGTCAGAGGAGTTTTGGAGGGCTATAGGAGGTGAGGAGCCATACTCCAGTGACAGGCATATGAAGGTATATGCTATATATGTATAGTCTGCATTGTTAATTACCTAGTAGTATTTCATCTTAATAATGTGTTGATATTGTGATGGTGGGGTTGATAGTGTATTGTACACGATCAAAGTGTTTGGTAAAATATACCACATTCAGACCAATACCCTTCACCAAAGTCACTCGGGGAAGCAAATTGTACATATACGGATGATAAATACTGGCATTAAAATAGGGTAATATAGTATTGACCATTTATTATTTTTACATTCTGTTGTAAATGTGATTCGTTGCATGTTGCCACCATCTTGTCCTATTAATGTTATCTTTCTATTGTATTAAATGGAGTTTACTTACTTGGAGTGAATTAGACTATTGAACAAAGCAATGTATGGAATAGCGTGTTTACTTGTTTATGACAGCGGCTATGGGAGGCGCACTCAGTAAGTCGAACAGTATAGTAAGATTCTGTTTTGCTGTGTTGCATGATGAATGATCGTTGCCTCCCACATAGCACGTGCAGTATGACACAAATAATTAGAAATCCTCAAGTACTAGGGGAAAGGTGCACTTCATATTTCATAGTGAAAAGCAAGCATGTTTTTATTGCAGAGAGAAAAGCTTTTGATATGCTTTACGTGCATACGGAGGTTTTATGTGAAACCTTGATTAAAGTTGTAACATGAAGGCAAGAGCCTAGGTATACTTTATTGCAAAAAGTCAGAATGTGTCAATACCAACAACTAACTCATTCTCAGAAATACAAAAAAGTGTATGACTAGAACAGAAATACAATAAATTTAGTTACAACTAAATAACATCACGTTTAAGTTTTTGCCAGGGGTGAGAATTTCCATTGAAACTTCTGTGGAGACCAAAGTACTTTTAATGGTTATTTTTTTTACACATCTTGCACCGATCTGTGTTGTAACATTTCAGCTGTAATGTGCATCCAAGTAGAATTATGGTACATATCTAGATCAGGCTCATTCTGATCTTCTTACGAGAGTGATCCAATGCTGTGCACTGTCATAAGCACGGGTGTCAGTAATGAAGATTTGAATGGTAATTTAATGGGAAATCCGTTCTAGCCATACATGTTACCTGTTGATAATGCATGATATTTATCAAGGAAAATGTAAGACAATAAAGAAGTGCATTTATTCATTTATTATGCCAGTGGTATTATAGAAGGTCGACAGACATTAAGCACCAAGTTGTCTTGTCCACTGCCATGCTATCACAACACCATTGTAAATGTATTTAAAGTGTAATTTATAAATATCCAGCTTACTACTTTTCTTTTTCTAATCAATTTTTTGTCTGATTGACTATGTTTGCCATTAATATACAATTGTCATAAATTATTGACTGTGAGATTTAAACTTAATCACATACCTGTTTAAAATGATAGGAGGAAGCCAGCTTGCATCCACCAAGACTCTTCCAGGCTTCCAATGCATCAGGCCGCTTCCAAGTGGAAGAGATAGTCGACTTCAGCCAGGTGAATATGTAATTTAAACACATTCGTGGGCATAAATGCATGTGAAGAAGGTATGCATGCAAAAAAATGGTTACTATGCTTGTTTATTTTTACACATTGAAATTTGTGCCATATGTCTTATTCTTCCATATTTCTTTGCTGGTGTAATACTTCAAATAGTTGAAAGAGTTGAAAGAAAGAAAGACTTGAACGATTTTGAAAGAGTTGTATTTTAACCATATTAGTTAACTTTATATCGGGTAAGAGTTTTTGAATATATTTTGTTGTTATTATACGAGTTTTGATTTTATAACCCTGCCGACAACCTTTTGATTTAGGATTCTGTGCTAGAATGTGGTCAACTCTTTGTATTTAATGGACAATTTTACTGCAGTGTATAAATAGTGGTTGTTTGGTGACAATGACGATTTTTTGTACAAGAGTAAATAAATTATACTACGTCCATGTTTAAATACCTATATCAACACTTTAATCTTTCAGATTGACCTTGTGGAGGATGATGTCATGATTCTTGACGCCTGGGATAACATCTTCTTGTGGGTTGGACACAATGCCAATGCAGATGAGAAGCGGCTGTCCACTCAAGCAGCCATTGTGAGTCACAATTTCTCCATATGCTATGTGATCCAACCTTATATTGTGGAACCTTGATATTATATCAGTTATTCGATATTAAATTAACAATAACCATCTTGTATTGATTAATTGATTGTAATAATTCCATTGCCTTGAAAATACATTATTTGGATAATAATTTGTAAATTTCTGATTCTTTGATATATATTTCTTGGAGTGTATTGGCCCTTATTTGGAGAATATATTAATGTTTATGTGCATAGAACCTTTTAATACATTCGTATATAGCAATATGTATAATGCAAATGGGATGGTTCCATAACGTTGTTGGTGTTTGGTTATATTATGTACGAGGGTGACATGAATGTGCATGATTGCAGGAGTATCTTGAGACCGATCCAAGCTCGAGGGACCCAGACACGCCTATCGTCAAGGTTTCACAGGGATACGAGCCACCAACATTCACTGGATTTTTCGGTGTCTGGGACAGAAACATCTGGAATGTACGTATCTTAATTAAGCTAATATGTCTTAGAACACTGGTACATCATTACGTTTACCTAACTATTGAAAGATTGAAATTTTATTGACTGACTTCTTGCTGAAGCGGTTATACATGACAATGCCACTTGTTTTTTCCGGGACCCTGTCCCTATACTTTGTTAGTGGTAACTTGCACACATCACAGAATGAGATGCGCCTTTGTCTGGTCGTATTAGTTACAATGCAATTGATGAAATATTGAAGAAATTGGCTGTGTTATTTGCTATTTTATCTACCATAACAGCACAGTAATATTTCTAATAACGGGTGAGACCTAATTTGTCTACATGTTCTTATTTTTCTATTTATTTGAGTGATAACCATTTTAACAGCCATATCTTGATGTCTCAGTCATGTGTAATTCAATACATTAATCTCTTGGTTCTACAGAATGCCAAGACATATGAGGATTTGAAAAGAGAAATGCAGCAAGAGAATCCGGGCCTGTCTGTTGTTGTCAAGGTAGTAAGTTTTAGATAGTGTTGATTTGTAGAGAAACTTTGTGTACACAAAATACAGCAAGAAAGTACAATTGCGTTTTACATTCAATTCTCTGTGTGAAGCTTCTTTGGTAGAGAATGTGTAATTGTTGCTTGGACTGGGATGAGTAAGTATATGTTTACCTCTCAACATATCTTAGCAACAGTTGTTCCAAATAATTCATTTCAAGAATGTTTTCAGCCTAGAATGGTTTCCCTACTGTCTCCCTGTTCTCACCTACGTGTATTGTGTCTCCCTTCATGCCATTATATCGTGATCATTTTTCAGCCTTTCTAGATCCTCCCACCACCGCGCATGCGCTCTGTATCCTCTCTAGTATTAACCCGACCTCTTCTTATGTACACTCACCTTCCTCTATGATCACACCGCCATTCTCTGCAGTCTTCACCACACAATTCCCCTATCTCTGCCCTTCCCTATTCGATTTCTGCCTTTCCCATGCCTCCTTCTGTGCTATATATCCGCCACCATGTGTCTTTCTTACCTGCAGTCCCCCACCGCAACACGCCATCCCTCCCATTCCTGTAATCCCCACACTCCTTTACTCACTTAGCTCGCTATATACCTGCTTGCGCATCTATATGATGCTGTCTTTCCAGACATCCACTAGCCGCCTTTCATCCTTTCACGGCAGCTTGGTTGTCCCCTGACGCTGCCTTCAGCCGATGGTCGCATTTACTTTTCAGAGCAGCACTAGTGCCTCGGCTGAGATCGCTAAGTATTCATATGCTGAGCTGACCAAACCTCCTGAGCTGTTACCTGCGGGAGTTGATGGCGGGTGTAGGGAGGTATGTTTGTGAGCTTTATGTAGTACAGTGTGGCCCCGTTATAACGCTATCCGTATCGTTGAGGTCCATAAAGTGTCATCGCGAAAAAAGCGGAGTCGCGCTAAATTGGGGTTCAAAAAGATCGGCGTATAAATTGACCCAACGTTGACCTAACGTCCTAAAACAACCCAATTTTCGCCCTATTTTACCTAATCTAATAAAAAAGAAGAAAAGAAAACACGAAATTAAACTACCGAATTTAACACGAAACACGAAATTAAAGATGTTTTTCGATATTTTTTCCCACACATATTTTTGTAACAAACCACTGTAAAAACGTAAGTAAAAAACTCACTACACTTTAACTGAACGTTAGCTTTGAAAATAAAACTGTAAAAATATGTATCAAGCCTATAGTTGCTCAACAAAAACATAACTCGAAAAATGCTTTTTGCTGCGGTTCTGTATAATGGCGGTTCTGTGTTTACGGCTCATTGATTGATGATGCCGTAATTCGTCACAACATTGCCGCAGAGCGGCAAAAGTAAATGCTTCGAAACATTCGACCCGACACTTTCACTTTGTAGTCTAAAAGCTTAGAATGAACGTATTTCCGAGCAATTTCTTTACCTATAACACATATAGGCAAATACAAACGTGCAATGTTAAAATAATTAATTTTTGCCTGATTTTATGTTTTTCACTTGAAATTTCGTGGGAAGGCATCTTTAACTTGCCCAAAAAACCTCAGTTCCGGAAAGAGCAAAAAAAAGTCCAATGGCTCATCGCGTAATATTCAATTTCTCGTTAAATCGGGGCGCGTAAAATCGTGGTTTCACTGTAGTTCGATGTTTCTGAGCTATGTAATGTAGCAATGAATGCTTCTCCAGTGTGCAATGATTACGGGAGCATATTAGTGATATAGTGAGTGCCAATGCTGAGTTATTCACTAGCCAACTACTGTGATGAGTGTTAATTAGAGGTAGTTAAATACAGAACTATGCATGCGCGCAAATTCTCATACATGGGTCTCTTTGTGTGGTCGTAATACAAGTGTTGAATTGCACTATACAATACATTCATGTATATTGCTATGTACATTTAGTATAGTACATATTGAGGGCCAGTAACGTGGCACCCAATGGTCAGGCACCTTCAGTGACCCGATACGAATTGAAACCGACAGTCTTTAGTCTGTGGTGACATCATTCTCGAGATATAACCAAAAATTGTTAACATATGTGATTGTTGCTCCCAGTTGTCTGTGCTTAATTCTGGCTATTATTTACCCTTTAGTTGGCCACCTAAGAGGGCAAGAAGTAGTGAAGTAGTATTGCTATTTCAGGTGTTTAATGACCCAGCAACGACCTGATAGAAAGGGGTGCCAAATTACCTGCGTTCCATCTGCATGGCAGTTTAGTTTATTGTCAAAACAGAGTCAAATTTAATCGACCTAGTACGAAAACTAAACATCTTCCTTAGCTGTGCAATTCCCCCCACGTGTTACAGAACGGCTCATGTGAAAGAAAAAAACCGTCACTGAAATCAATACCTGTTTCAGATTCATCTGACAGAGGCTGATTTCGAAAGGGTGTTTGGGATGTCTTACAGCGACTTTGCTTCGAAGCCTCAGTGGAAGCAGCAACAGATGAAGAAGGATGCCAAGCTTTTCTAAGGTGTTAACTCATGTATTTGCAAACTCGATTCGTGCTATCGCCGTGTCGAACTACTAGTAATAATCTCCCTATACATCACGTTATTAAGAAGGCATGTTTGGGATACTGATGAGAGTGCACTCTACTTGATCAAGCCTATAAACAGCTCACGTGGGCTGTACTAAACCGTGTTGTAGTTATGATTATAGCTAGACCCAATAGGGCATGAGGATGAAGGGTAAAATTGATCTGTATAACCTTAGAAGCTCTTGCCAAGATTGAACTCTCGCATCATAAGCTAGCTTAGACGGCCCTCCGATTTGCAGGTGGAGTGAAGCAGAGGAAGAGAAATTCTTAAAGCACTTAGCTAAAACATCTTCCAAATGGTTTTACATCTTTTTTCCACATTGTCCGCTATAATGTGTATTGAGTGCGCTGTTCCTGTTGTTGTTGGTGCCACCGTCACGTCAAGTACTCACCTTTAGTTGAGCTCACCACCTAAGTAGGAGGCACGATGCAAGAAAGAATAGTATTCGGTTTCCCCGCAAAGTTTCACCAAATGTTTTAAGGTGCATGCTGTCCGTAAACTACCTAGTATTATTGGAATATAAAACAGGAAATTGCCATGTTTAATGATCACTAAGAATAGAATTTACTACATTTGAACTATCTTTACATTCCATATTGTATACGATATTATTATGATATAGAACGACTTTATATTTTTGCATATAATCATTATTTACACTTCCATGTTATTTTGCATTGTTGTTCACCCTGTGTGTGCGTGTGTGTATATGTGTGTGTGTGCGTGCGTGCGTGCGTGCGTGCGTGTGTGTGTGTTTGTGAGCGTGTGTGTTCGCGTGCGTGCGCGTGTGCGTACGCACACGCTACCGTGTGATCGTACGTGGAAGTGTACGTGAGCAAGTGTGTGTGCACGCGTTTGTAGTTGGTTAGCTTTACTCACAGATACTGCCACACCACCAAACGCACTATATTGACAGCAGGATTGGTGATCGTTCGGATCCACAAGTGTATCTATCTGTGCAATATGTTGCTCATGCGCAGGTACTTCATTGAACTGCGTAGCAATCAGTTCCTATGGCCAAGATATCATAGCGGGTCTATTCACGGGCTTGACATTGTTTATAAGATTCTATTGTTGCACCAGTAGTCTACTAGTTTCATTTTTACTGTATGCCAAATATTTTAAGCTGGTAAGACTTAGTACTGCTTTTCGTTAGACGTACTAGTCTCAAAGTCAACATTGTGGTTCCTTTAATGGTGAACCTTGACACTAAGACCTAAATATGTAGTGTTACGTTACTAGTGTTCGTCCCTTTTCGATGTAGCCAAAGGCTCACTGGTTTTACCTCTCAAAATGCAAGCTCACGTTTCTATCTCTTTGGTCAAATGAAATGTTCACCTATAAACTGTGCCTTCATTTTATCTCCGTCCTTGTTATGATGAAGTGTGAGACCACCATCTTAGCTGGTGGTGTTACATCTTCCCACGCACCCTGTTAATGTTATAAGCAATTGGCTGAAATATGTACTTGTCTATATTCGTTTCATAATACCTGTGAGATTCTAGTAAAAAGATCTGGTAGTATTCTATTTTAAGCAAGATGATGAATTGGTCATAACGTGAAAAGCTGTTTTCCTCGGTCACTGTAAAAGTAAGTTCCTGTAGTGTAGCATAGTATATAACGATAGTTACTCACAGTTGCAATAAGTGCTAGATGGTATGGGATTGTGTATACACGTACATGAATTTATTTATTGCACGAGGATGGCACTTTTTACTGATTTCAACATTGGCCGTATCTGATATTAAATGATTGGGATTTAAGTTCCTCAACTGACACCTTTAATGCGTGATGTTATAAACAAATGAAATGATTTAATATTTTTGCAATAATAGAAAATGTGTATTGTTATGCTGCAATACTGCATGAATGCAGTGTAAAATCTCCCCAATCATGTGCATTCGTAGTGGGAATTCGGATAATATTGAGTAATAAACTGATTAATTTCACATGTGCCACTATACCAAACTATTGTTAGTTGCATGATGTCGTACATGTGTAAACGTTGGTGTTCTAATAATTAGCCATGGTGTGCGGAATAACTGGCCAATAAATGGTTAGCATTGCTGAGGTGTCCAAATAGATACGAAAATCTGCAAAGATCTCTAATGTGCCATGCGTAATATTGAGCATCGGTACAACCCAATTGCATTTATAGTTCTGTTCAGCTTATCGAATAATTTTTGGCGATATATATATATATATA
>NW_014577114.1:65625-78488 GCF_000485595.1 Priapulus caudatus | reverse complement strand
TATGCTAGATATATAGGATAGAGAAGTTCTGTTGTAATGATGTGGATCGTTGATTGAGGGTAGCGCCGTTGTCGCTGATGTGGTATCTGGTGTGAAGACGTTATCGCATTCCTGTCCTGCCTGCCTTGCGTGAGATGCTTGACTTTGATGTGTTTTCCCCTGATACGTGGAGAAGATATGTGCTTGCAGTCTGTCGTTCTTACTGATGACGTGAATGGCTAATTTTGCCTTATGAATATTCTTCTAATCGCAGTATTTCGACTATTTCTTGGTATATGCTTAGTAGCTCGAAAGTCCTGCTTTCGGCTCGTTTATTGCAATCACTATTATCCAACATGTTATCCAAGCCGTGGCATTGGTTTACCCTTGCCTTGCAATCACGATTTCATTGATTGAAAAAAAATGGTTTCCGTTATCGCTTCATATTTATTAGAGGTGTTGCGCATGCGACGTAAGCACCGATCTCGGCCACAGATATTGTCGTAGTTACAATAGATATTCTGCGAGAGATTCACAGCAACTTCGCGTGTTTATTTAATACAGGTTTCGTGATATATAGGGTGCTCGCTCTCGTCGTTGATCCCTGATCAATTATTTGAATGCGAAATTGCGCTTATAATCGTACAACAGGATTTAGAAATAGTTCACTTTATTGCTTTCGATGGTCGTGATTCTTTAATACTGAGTGTAAAACTTCTCTGTTCCTGGTATTTTCGCTTCGAATAGTTATCTCACGCGTGACTGGTAGGTAGTTTGACTGCGTTTCGCAGACGTTAGACATGTCAGATGCAAGCCCCACGCAAGGCAGAGCCCGACATGATGTGATTGTTTTATCGAATTAAGCATGGCGTTTGTTTTCTACTCTCTCAGAATTGTTCGTAACAGTTTTACTGATATGATGGTTTCTCTGTTGATTGTTCTTTATTTGATGGTTTGCTTTAATTGTTATTACCACTGCCACTATTAATTACGATTGATGATTGATGTATTGCTGTGCGGATTAAGTACGATATCGTATTTTGAATGTAAAGTCAATTGCGCACGCACATACGCAAGTTCTCTCCCCCCCCCTCCGGGCACACGCACGGACACGCATGCACAGGTACACGAACGAACGAGCACGCAGACTTATACACGCATGATCACGTACATACGCGATACTCATTGTATAACTAGGAGTCACTCCTGGCAATAGACATAGTAACTCTGCCACGCGTACAGGCAGGCGTAAGTGGTTGGTGTACGGTAGCGCAGTTGTCTGCGTTATATAAGCTGTTCGCCGTTCACCACACAATAGTTCTGTTCGTCTCTCACAGAAACCCTTCGAAGAATCATTCCGTCACGTATGTTGCGTGATCGCGCTTTTCAACATTTTTCGAACCTTTAAAATCGCCGAAGCCTGCTCCAGTTGAGTATGGTGTGTGCATGACGTACGTTATTAGGCACATGAGCACGTATTCGCTACAGTATTGGAGGATGCATGTCAGGTATTAATTAACGTAAGCTTAGCACGCATTATATCTCGCCTGCCGTGTGAAAGCAATAGCTCGGCAGTCAGCTATAGCGCGTGTAGTGCAGTGGTAAAGATTGGTATGACTCGAGCCGTGAACCGTTCATCATTAATTATAACACCCAAATACACTCACTTACGTTTGTCTACTAGTGACGATTTTAATGCAAATAAAAGTTTATTTTCAATCGATTAGTGCTCAATGAGTTTTTGGTCTTCGTGTTAGTGTTGGTTGGCGTAGTCAGAAAGCCTCGAGCCGGTACGACGCACTATGCGTTTAGAGAATAAAGACAGACGTTTATCAAAACGAATATTTATTTTAATTGTAATCATAGTTTACAATAATAGTTATATGATTGCACGAAGTAGTGCATTAAAAGGGGTGCTAAGAATATTCATCGTTCAGCCATAATAAGTTAATTTCTTTGCTAAGTAAGAATGCACCTCTATAACGCATACATTTGTATACGAATATGTGTGCGTGTGTGCGCGCATGTGTGTGTGCGTGCGCGCATGTGTGTGTGCGTGCGCGCATGTGTGTGTGTGTGTGTGCGTGCGCGCATGTGTGTGTGTGTGTGTGTGCGTGTGTGCGCGCATGTGTGTGTGCGTGTGTGCGCGCATATGTGTGTGCGCGCATGTGTGTGTGCGCGCATGTGTGTGTGTGTGTGTGTGCGCGCGCATGTGTGTGCGCGCATGTGTGTGTGCGTGTGTGGGCGCATGTGTGTGTGCGTGGGTGCGCGCATGTGTGTGTGCGCGCGTGTGTGCGCGCGCATGTGTGTGCGTGTGTGTGCGGGTGTGCGCGCATGTGTGTGTGCGTGTGTGCGCGCATGTGTGTGTGCGTGTGTGCGCGCATGTGTGTGTGCGTGTGTGCGCGCATGTGTGTGTGCGTGTGTGCGTGTGTGTGTGTGCGTGCGCGCATGTGTGTGTGTGTGCGTGCGCGCATGTGTGTGTGTGCGCGTGCGCGCATGTGTGTGTGTGCGTGCGCGCATGTGTGTGTGCGTGCGCACGTCTGTGTGTGCGTGCGCGCGTCTGTGTGTGTTCGTGCGTGCGTGTGTTTATAAACTGTCGAACTGTTTCTAATTGTTGAAAGTGTAGCAGGTATCAGAATTTAGTGGGTTGATATAAAATATAAAATATAAATTAAATGGTTTCCATTTCATTGGATTAGAACCAATGTATAGTAAATGCAGATTGTCCATACATAATCGAGTCACGTGGTGCGCGCTTGTAAAAATTTGTTCCCAGTAGAGTGATTGACGGGTCTCATCAGAAATAGCGAGCTCATGCCGCCGCTTCCTTAACTGTTTGCTTTTGTTTCCATCGGTACCTATCCACTAACCGATTTAATCTTTGAACAACCCCCGATCCAACGGTAAACGGTGAATCTACCAGCGAACAGACGTAACGCATGCTGTGGTTACGAAGGTAATATAACGTTCAGTAAGTAAATAAAGCGCACGTGACAATAAATATGGGTCTACACATCTGATTATCTCAACTAACCTATCTTGATTATTAACCGTAGTAAGTTTTGCTATGATAATATACTGTCTGTGTCATAAGAAGGAATCCCTTTTGGGTCTCTCCATACCATTTCTATGCAATAGCGCATATATTTGCGACCTTTCCCATGATGCTGTGAACGCGTGATACGGGGGAAAGATGGGCGCCAGTGTCGCCTGTTTGTGTAGAACGGATCTGTGGGGACACCTTACCATCTACACCTTGCGCATCTTACGTTTTGCAATAGAACATTTTGAAACGATACAGTGAGTTTTGGCAGTGGAGAGCGGTGAGTAAACGTACCGTCTTTACTGTGTGAATCTATTAGAACGTGCAAAATAAACCTCTGTTTATTCACATATTTTCCCGTCTGTTTGAGTTATGATATCTCCAATTACCAAATGCACGCCACATTTGCATGGAATAACCAAATAACTTAATCATAAAACTTCCTTACCGTTAACTTGTTGATATCCTATTCGTGCTAAAATTATTTAATTTAAGAATTTTCGTTCGCCATTTACCAACTTTATTTATTTCAGTATTGTTTTTAACGATTTAGTACATGTGTCTTTGAAATGAATATTGTTGAATACGGAACAACTAATGAAAGTATCTCGAAAAATTGGCTTCACTGCTAATTAATTAGCAAAACGTTCGCTTTTAAAAAATCGAGCAAGTTTTTAGATACAGTTTTCTACGTGAAACCCATACTTCTGCATAATTCTTCCCTCTAAGTGCTTCCCTCTCCGCGCAACCTTACATGACAACCTTTTTTTCTGCCAGTTGACAATTTCTGGGTAAACGGCCAAGTTAAATTTATATTAGGTAATGTCTTTTTCTTGATCACGTTTTTAGGAATTTTTATTTTGTTATTTGTCGAGTTAGATGAAGATTACGCAAACGAATATTCGTTTACGGTATATTACGATAACAGCCGCTTCATTAGTTTCGACATAGCCACATTACAAGACAGGTGATATGCCAAAGATAATGAACTATGATATTTCTGTATAAAAATATGACATGGAATAACCATGAACTATGTCGTATAATGAATTAGCGATTGCATTTCGCCACTTTATTGTGATTTGTCCCGTTGACGTATTTAGAAAAAATGTCCGCAGGCCACAGGCCATGCACTCATATCTCACTGGATCCATTGATTTGCTGGTACTTTATTATTATCAGGATTATCAGTAGTGCCGTGTATTGTAACCCGGAATAGATACATCGCTATTAAGCAGATATAAAAGCACTAACGGTATCCCGTTAGAGTCCTGATATATATACATGTGTACAAGCAATTGACAGAGCTATAGATGTAAGCTTGCAAATCCATCTCCCTTCCTTTTTCCCATGAGTTAGGTGCTTAATCAACCGTACGTTGCCTTCGTGAAAACTCGCTAATCGGGGCGTGCGCGATTATGATATCTAGCCAAAGCGCCAATGGCCGTAGTCATCGTATCGTTTGTCCGTGTTACTTGCCGCCAGCTGCGATCGGCCGAACCGCCAGTGTCCGTAGTCATCGAAGCGCTTCTCATCGCCGCTGTCGGCATCCTCAAACATTGACCACGCCTCGTTTTTTCCATTGATCTCGTTCGCATCTGCACCGATTCCTCCTGAATGAGAGAGAAACCCCGAATGAAAACGCTAACGCACGCGCACGTCAACTTCAAGGATTCCTTCCGTCGCTAGAATGTGCATGAAAAGTGCATATATTTAACAATGTTTACGAAATTCTACTGTTTTAATTTACTGTTACTGCAGTACTATCGATTTATCGATAGCAATCCTCTGGACGCTTTGAATTGGAACCTGTAATGATGAAATGGTATTATTTCATCAGGAATGCATAATAGATTGTTATGCACTCCTGATTTTATGTATACCGCAAAGCACAGAACATCTGAATTTAAACCACACAATTAAAAAAAATACTTGCAACGGACCATTTTATTATAATTATACACACTGTGACAAGATTACCTATTTACATAAGGATAGCTATAACAGTCAGGGGGCCGGAAATCGCAGCCAAGATTGACTGAGGGAGCCTAAGTAACCTAATATGGGTAATCGCTCGGCGCATAATCTAAATACAAGCGCATGCATCATATTGTCATGAGTGACTTAATATAGATGATACATCTATATTATAACCAAAACAGTCCTGATATTGTAACATAATTGAATGACGTATAGACGGGGTAGCAGCTATCAACAACACAGATCAGCCACATCAATTCTCTGCGAATTGCCGGTGACTTTCATACACCTGGGAGCGGTGTCAGGTTCAGGCAGAACCATTATGCACTAACTGGATTCAACGCACGAAGCGCGTGCGAAATAACACATAATATTTCTTTCCATACATTCAAGAGCTAATAATACATATTATTAGCTTTTGATACATTCTATAGGAAATCCGATTCTGTCATGGCCGATGGATGTCAAAGTGATAGCCTACTACTTACATTCAGGATTGCTTGTATAATGCCTACATCTACTTATCGTATATCATTCTTATTTAACTACTAAAATTATCCGATGTTTGCTTATTATCCCATTCACTATTGTATTTATGTCACCTATAGGAGCTCACCGCTGATCTAGAACAAACCTGGACAGGGTAGTGCATGTCCATGACAGCGGGGAGTACTCGGTAACGATGCTGTGAGAAATAATTATAGAAGCTGACCGGGAATGGGTAGCACAAGAGAAGGTCGGGGGGCTAGGTCACACTGGATGATTGCATGTGGATATCGTCTGTAACACTGTGAACTAATATTGTCATGCTACGGTTGATACACAATGATAATATCAGGCGCGTATAATAATGGATACTACTAATAATAATCTATTATTATACACTTCTGATATTATCCTAATATTAGCTGTTGAAGAAGATGTAGCGACTGTTTGTGTGAGGACGAGTTGTGCGAGGCTGTAAACAATTAACGATGGTGACGTCGCAATATTGTTTACGCAGTGGCTACACGTCCGGTCATCCATTACAAAGCTCAGTACAGATTCCCAAAATCCACGTTACGATTAGGCCACGCCCCCTTTCAAATAGTTGATTTTACTGGATTTACTATTGCTTCAAAAGTTACAATAACACATTTTTTTGATAAAAATACCTAAAGGTAAATGGTAAAAACTTCTTGTTTATTGTTTTTACTGAAAAAATATAGTTGGGTTCACATAAGAAATATATGACCGGACGCGTAGCCTGGGAGCTCGGCGTCCGGTAAGCGGACGCGTAGCCACGGCCTATTGTTTATCGAAACCATGTAGAGCGATGAGCTTCAGTAGCTGTTAGACGTTTCTAAGGTTCATACACTAAAACATTAAGACCTGGTTACTTTGATAGCAGCCCATATGTTATGCAACCCTAAACGAGAAGAATAGAGGGAGCGTCCGGCCTGCTAAAATTTTACTGAGAAATAAACGAACGAATACGGGATCTATAGTCACACGTGATTATTCTATTTATATTATATTATATTATATTATATTATATTATATTATATTATATTATATTATATTATATTATATTATATTATATTATATTATATTATATTAATATTTATAATTATATTTATATATTTATTATATTATATTATATTGTGATTATTTTATATGGTGCCCCGCGATATTCGCCGTGATGCTAAATAAACTAGTAAGAAGTAAAACAATGTTTAGGTAAAGGGCCTAATGTCAGCGATGGCGATAGAAACCTCGCGATAGAGCTAATAGAAACCTAATAACAACATTAAAAAGAAAATGCAGGTGCATGGCTCAATGATTACATTCGCGGCAATGTGAAAAGATTCAAGTCAAGAACTTCAAACGCGACATCCACTCCACAAAATGGTCACGGGTCTTACAAGAGTTCTATACATAAATTTATCCACTCGGAATTATATATAAATAGGTTTGTTTTCTTGCCGTTTCCATGTTACATAAATGTACTTATGACCTTTAATGACGCGGTATTACTAAGTATAGTAACACATGAGACTGCATTGTTAGGGTACACCATCAACATGTCCCATCATGTAGATAGAAACGGAAGTGCATGTGCTCGGATTTCAGTGTATGCCAATGTAAATCAAGCACGTGTACGGCACAAATATACCGGAGTGTACAATATAGACTCCATATTATTCTATATTATACAGTCCTGTAGGCCTATATAATATAAACACGTTGATCTAATAATACGATAATAGGCCTAGCGTACGCACGCATGTGTGATACGCTTGCACTAATATGTACGTCGTTCTACTAGTCACTAGTGTAATGCACACGTGTATTACTAAAGTAACAGCGAACACGCGACATTGTTTCATCGTAAACACGGGATCGACGCACGTACCTGTTGGGTTAACCTTTCAAGTAGACGAGTAATTAAGAGCATATTTTTTAATCATTTACTTCAACTACTTCGTCAGTTATATCACGTCTGCCTTCGCTCGTATTCTCGCTTCTACACGGGATGTCGATCCAACGTAATCGTTGATGACGTCATGCGTATGGAATTTTTTCTTGTTGTTTATAAACAGCGGGCGGCAGCAGCAGATGCTTTTCCTGTGTATGCTCATGTACTGTGCAGGTTACAGTCAGGTACTAGCTGTGTCGATTTCGCGTCGCTGCTCGATGCGCTGAGCGGGCGGCGAGGTAAAACGCTTTTCATTTTCACGCAATGTTTTGTTTCACGTCCTTCGGGACAAGCGCCTTACATTATTGACGCGCGTGCCTACACCAGCACGAATTGCCTTCGTCCAACTACTTTGAAGATCCAGTCCCTGAAGTAAACTAACTTCGTGGTAATTTCGTGGTTACGTCCATCGCTGCATGATGTCAAAATTAATGAGATTGTGCTAAAGATTTTTTGCTATCACCAACAAACAATAACCAACAATGGTGTGCACGCATTTTCGCCGGTATAGGTTTCGATTGTATACTACAACCATCTATTCCTGTGACAATATTTAACTCATGAAAATGGGAAGTTGTCATTTCTAAACTTATGCTAAACTAAATGCTTACGTTGTGCATTTCCGTATATGTATTATAAAGAGTGTTATAGTGGCCTAATTCATTATAATAAATATCCCAAACCACATAATGAAAACACAAATATGGAATAATGTATAACTACACATGCTCGCACGTGTACGCGCCCACGCACACGCACACGCACACGCACACGCACACGCACATGCACAGCAGATGTTCGTCTGCATGCGCGCGTACACACTCGCACGCGCATTGGCACACAGCTAAGGAGATTGCAATTAAGCACAAGAAAGTTATAAAAAAAGAAGTTTGCAATATTCTTTGAGATGTGTCCTTGAATTAAAATTTATATTACGCGATGACGGTTTCAAAACTTCAAAACGATACCTGACGTGATGCTTTCGGCTTTGGCGCGTGATCGCTGTAATAATGGCAGCAGCTTCTTCATAATATCGTGCAGGTCGTCGGCGTTAACATTATGTGGCTGAGGTGCGGTCTGCACCGCACAGATGGCGCCCGCTACTATTAATATTAATGCGATGTGTTGCATATCTGAAACGAGAAACGATGAAAGCATTTTTTTAGAGACACATTTCCCTAAAGTGTTGTGTAGTCGACTTTTCCTGCATCCCAAATATAAACATTTGCAAGTTAAATACATGATGCGAAAATGCAGGGCCGGTCTGAATGCAAATCTAATTCAGCTAGCGTCTCGGAAAAACGCAACCACTGGGAATATGTATCCAGGTTTTCCTTAGCAAAGGGTGTTGTCGGCAGATTACAGCCGGCTCTGATTGTATCTGGGTGTTGAGGGGCTGTTGTATTTACAGCACGACGAAAGTCGTGTCGATATTGCATTGTTTCAAAATACAAGCCCCTTAATTACACCTCTAGAAGTTCTACCGACAATCAAATGTCGATGATTACGGCGCTCGATAATCTGCCAGAAATGACGCGGCGACTGAAGAATACGTGAGGACAAAGACCGGCACAACACGTCAAGGTCAGGAGATGAAAGACGCGCACGTACGTAAACACTAGAGTGATTCTCTAGTTAAGAATTACATTGTGTGATTTTCTTCGTCGTGGCGATGGTCCAGATCTTTCCTTCGTCATTATCAACCGCTGGAGTGTGTGGAATATTATTACCGGCGTAAAAGGTTGTAATTTGGTTATAGATACTTGGTTTTAATAGTTCGCATAAAATTTGGTTTGTACTGGCGCATGTGTTCTTTTGCTACCTGGCTCTGCAACGCGTTCGTTACAAAATCCACACGTGTTCTCCGTTTCCGGAATATGGACGCTTGACTCTACAGGTAGGTATTGATATGTAGAATCTATTGTAGTTGATCTGGGTCGAGCTGCTGAATGTCGAATATTTGATACGTGTGAGAGGCTTAAGAAATAACAGTCTGTCGTTTCACGCATACTGAACAGTCTGGGGCTGTGCACAAATATAGTTTCTTCATGTATAATTAATTCAGCGTCGTTACACATTTGTTTATGCAGTAGATTCACCTAATCAGATGATAGACCTATTATCACTCGCAAAATGGCTGCCTCCGGCGGCCATATTCGCTCGTTACGCTGATGAGACTACGATGATTTCTCTAAATCCCGGCCCGATTCAGAGTAATCTTTTAGTAAAATATTGACTTAACACAATAATACAAGAATCCTGTTACTAACATGACATTTTCTGTCCCGGTATATTCATTTCTATATAAAACACTTTGTACACACCTTCTAATCCATTGTTTTTCTTTTCAAATTAAGGCTAATATAATATACGGAACCCGCTTAATACGATTATTTTTCTTTGGCCCGTCAGTTTCGTACTAACGGGGTGCGACTGTAGTAATGAATTGTAGTAATTGAATAAGGAGTTTAGGCTTTGCAGTAATTGTATCTATTTGTGAACAATTTAACGCTACTAAAGTTCTTAATTATCCATATAAACCTATATAAAATATCTTGTACGCACCTTGTTTGTTAATTCGGGGTTAATATATGTTGAAGTGGTTAATACGAAACCAGCTTAATACAATTATTTGCCTTTTGCCCGTCAGTTTTCTACTAACGGGTTTGATTCTTGGAAAAATGTAGGCAAACGCTTCGCAGTAATTTAGTAGTTTATATCCTCCTGACGTAGTGTAGCGGAACGTATTGGTTTCGCGCCGTTTGTGTGCGTGCGTGTGCGTGTGTATGATGTGTGTGTGTGTGTGTGTGTGTGTGTGTGTGTGTGTGTGTGTGTGTGTGTGTGTGTGTGTGTGTGCGTGTGCGTGTGCGTGTGCGTGTGCGTGCGCGTGCGCGTGCGCGTGCGTGTGCGTGTGTGTCTGTCTGTCTGCTCGATATTTTTGCAACCGTTAGAAGTAGAAACTTCAAACTTGGTGAAGAACTTAGGTGGAACCCTATTTGATTTTGAGTGCTTTCACCTGTGCCATGATGATGAATGGATAGATAGATAGATCAGATAGATAGTAGATAGATAGATAGATAGATAGATAGATAGATAGATAGATAGATAGATAGATAAATAGATAGATAGATAGAGATAGATAGATAGATAGCAAAATAGATAGATTGATAGATAGATATGCGCTGAGTGCGAGCGGTGCAGGTGGGAGAGGACTTGATTCCACAGCCAGCGCGTGTGCCCTGGCGAATCTACTGCAAGGTTACGCGACAGACTACTGTATCCTATCCCTGTGTTGCGTGTTTGTAAGTCTACAGCCAGCGCACCTAGCGGAAGTGAACTGAATCGTGCATGTTTTCCAGAAAGATTTTCCATTATATTTTCTAAATATGGTTTTTTTAAACATATAACCCAATAAATGACAAAAAGCAAAAGTGTTAGAATCGAACCTGATGCGTAGGAATGAGGCACGAAAATTTTCAACCGGATTCGTGCCCGCGCCTAGAAGATATGCAGGAACAAACAGAACGACACTACTCAAATTATTATATAGATGTATCCGAATATTTAAGCTGATATACAGAAAATACTATGAGCCTGCAATTAGTGCATTTGCCAGGTGAATTTGGTTTTTTTCCTTCGTTTTCGAGAAATTTCGCGTTAATTTTGCTAACCAATAGTATAAGATATTAAATCAACGTAGTCAAGTGGATGACGTATGCAA
Source organism: Priapulus caudatus (assembly GCF_000485595.1). Lineage (NCBI taxonomy): Eukaryota > Metazoa > Priapulida > Priapulimorpha > Priapulimorphida > Priapulidae > Priapulus > Priapulus caudatus. The sequence continues at coordinate 67,307 of NW_014577114.1, read as the reverse complement.
AAGTGAATAGTCGCATTCTCTGCCATGAGAGAGACGTCTTAATTTGTTTTGGAAACAGCAGTGAAACGAAAATCCGCGAGTACCAACCACGAACAGGCAACACGGAGCTTTGAAGTAATTATCGACAAATCGTTCGACACATATGGTGATAACGAGCCCTTTCTTTCTTATCCCACTGAACGCGATTACCGTACGCGGTGGTATGAGGTCGTCTATTATATATATATATATCAAGAGTGCATAATAGAGATAATAGTGCTCTATTATGCACTCTTGATATATATATAATCTACGGCACGATACAGCGCCCGGCTTTTCCGAGACACATGACCCATTTTGTACGTAATTGGATCTGCTAAGGAGGAGTATGTGTCTGTAGTTCCCGTTGTTCTTCTTCTGTTATTCGTTCCTTGTAGCGCGAACATTGTTCGTCGCACGTACCAGTCGTCGCCCGTAAACTCGTGCAATAAGACATTTGTGAGAATGCCAAATGTCTTCTCTCGTAACTGAGATAACTAGCTCGGGACAAATCGCAATAAATCCCCATAGAAATAGTGAGCTACAAATGAAGGTTAGCCTCGTAACATGAGTAGCATGCCCTTATACTACCTTATAGAAAATAAAATCTCATTCGTCTATGTTGAGAGGGAATTATTTTTTTCGAGGTCAATCGATTGCAATCACAAATAGGTAACGATCGATCTGCTGATAACTCATGTCGAACGAGTGAGGTAGCAAAGACTGCTGATGATTACATACAGTTATTGCGTGATGATGACATTATTCGTCACAGTCTTGATGATAGGTGCCAAATGCAAAACGCCGTTTATTACATTCGACAGGGTAGTTATACTCTCTAGACATGCGCCCTGAAATAAGCATAATTCCTAGCAATTTTTACCAATAACCTGAATACCTAATCTGCTTGACGATGAATTAAGCTACACCTTGTTATATGCTCATATATAAAAATGCAGGATCGCTGACACGGACTTCTAGTCCATGTCGATCATGCAAGAACCACAATGAAAATAGGAACCACTTGTATAATTCCACCAAATCGATGTGGTCCGGTGATTGATTTATCGACACTCGATCACTCGTAGGGGGCGTTTTCCACAATCCCCCAATTTTATTAGATACGATGATATCATATACTTATATACTATATTAGCCCCAGATAACTGGTCAAGTATAATTATCAATGCACGGTTAAGGTCTAGGGGTGTGAAGTGTGTGTGTGTGTGTGTGTGTGTGTGTGTGTGTGTGTGTGTGTGTGTGTGTGTGTGTGTGTGTGTGTGTGTGTGTGTGTGTGTGTGTGTGTGTGTGTGTGTGTGCGTGTGTGTGTGTGTGTGTGTGTGTGTGTGTGTGTGTGTGTGTTGTATGATTAGCGCCTGCACTGCTGGCGGCCGTATAAACAGCAGGCCGCACAGGAGCGTGGCTTCGCGTGGGAGAGGGGGGGGGGCTTTACCGTACCAATAACAACCACCCGTCAGCACCGTCAGCCAGTTCGCCGCGCTTTCCCACACGCGTGCGCCGCATCCTAGCATGTGGCACACCACAGCTTCTCCGAGCATCCTCTTCCTCCTCCTCCTCCTTCTCCTCCTCCTCCTCCTCCTCCTTCATCCTCCTCCTCTTCCTCCATCCTCATCCTTCTCCTCCTCTTCCTCCGTCCTCCCCCG
>NW_014577114.1:58326-62720 GCF_000485595.1 Priapulus caudatus | reverse complement strand
ATATATATATATATATATATAACTATATCAGAGGTTAATAAAAACAAATGTTTGTCATTATTAACTCCTTATATATATATATCTTTATATATTTTTCTATTGCTATATATACATATATATATATAGAAGGAGAGAGAGAGAGAAATTCATAGAGCGCATTATTACATGGAGGTAATGGGCCCATAACGAAACTGAGTTTCGCTGTTCCACGTGTTTACTAATGTCAGTGCTCGCCTTATTACAAATACAACAACAAACCACATACTTACTTATTTCGGTTCGGCGATTTTCACTTCTATGTTCTCGCTAGTGCAGCCCGTAGTCACTGTGAGCGCTCGATGCGGATTGCTCTCACTCGACTCGTCAGAACTCAAAAATGCTGCCTATAGCTTCTATGGTAACGGTGTAAAATATCAAAACGATGCGCGATTCCTACGCTCGGTCCACGCTGTCCCTTACACCCGCCGGCGAAAATTCCTCAATTGCTTTTGCCGCTCCACTATCGCCGATGCCCACTTTTAAAGAGCTAGTCAAATATAATGTTATGCGCAATTCCAAATATAAGCGCCGCCTCTGCTAGATTCGACTACGCAGATGCGCGGCGGAAAATGTCAGGTGTAATCCATTCGAGATTTGGTCTGGGTGCAAACCGATTCGCTCCTCGTTCGACGCGGTGTGCCGGCTTTGCTTTTTTTAACTTCATGACGCACGCAGGCGAAAAGAATTTCATAAACTAAGTTACGATATGTAAAGGTCGCTTCCAGCCAAATTCCTTCGTTGTGAAATATGCCAATAGAAAGTTTCGGCAAAACGCCCGTCGCACACTGAGATATCCGGCCACCCCTCGCGCGAAATGAACCGGTTCAGCAGTTAGGCTGCGTGGTACGTCACGCAAGTATCAAATCGATGACGTTGGGGCGGCTAATGAGCTGTGTGACAGCACATGTGGACTACACTAGAGGTGCGATAACCTAGGCAACTCACGATGGCTACACAGGAAAGGCAGGAAGCAACGACATACCCAAAGACACGCAGAATATTAAGCGGTATCGAAAGACCTCTAACGTCGATGTTGGTATGCGGTCGAGAAAATGTCACCTGCAATGTACAATCGTATCTTATTACGCAGTAAATCCCTTAAACACCGAGCGCTCGATATATATAATAGAGTGTTTACATTATTTATTTTGTCAATGCCTATATTTTCGCATTATATGGTCACGAAAATTATTTATTACATTTTTTAAATACATTTATTATCCACAACCTTTAAAATAGCGCGTTTGTGTTTTAACACACAATCTGAAGAATTCCAAGATCACTATAGTCTAGATTACAAAGATTACCAAAATCAAGATACTAGTAACAGATAAATAAATGGAAATAAATGTTGTCGGTGCGTACAACCATTTATGATTGCAGGCCTATACCTTAATATAATCGGCCATTGTTTACAGCAACGGCGTATATATTTTGAGTCTACAAGATCCCATTTACGATATGTGATATTGTTTTCTCGCTCGTTGAGATCTGAACAGTTTCCTAAAATGGCAGGCCTATTGATCTGCTAACATACCTACACCATTGCGGCGAGAGAGTTTTGGTCGTTCATAAACACTGCCAATTATCAAATAAACGCTAAGATTACGTCTAAATATTCTATCCATCAGCATTGCCATGTTCTAACGCAGACCTAGTATCAATCAAATTCATTGGCGATATGGCATCTAGTCCTTATAATAACTGAGTAAATAACCCGCGTTATTTCCGTCTTATACTCATCCTAACGCACTTACCACATTTACCTACACCATACACTCCCATACACACAACCAGAGCGCAGTCATATACACGTACAGACATGTAGTCACGCACAAAGACGTACATACTCGTATGCACGTACACACACACACACACACACACACACACACACACACACACACACACACACACACACACACACACACACACACACACACACACACACACACACACACACTATTTCGCTCTCGCTCTTTTCGTCCTCTCTTTTACACACACACACAGACACTCACTCACACACGCACGCACGCACGCACGCACGCACGCACACACACAGGCCATAGTGGCGCTAGTATCCCGATTCGCGCATAGATCCTTACTTAGCACGGGACTCCTTAGAAACATCTTGAAAAATCTTCAGCATGTTTTTTATTCGTATATCTTTTGATAGCCGGCGTCTGGATCAGTGTTTTTTGCAAATCCTTTCCACTCAATAAACACGTATTAAACACGTCCAGGTGTGGCCATGTACAAATGATGTTCACTCGAGAGCCTTGAATTTCTGTATCACTGGTTTTTTTTCAGTCGCATTTCGAATAGAGGATTAATGGACGCTAGACATTTTGTTTGAGACTTTTTTCTTCGTTAAATTTAGAAGGCGCGCTGCTTCACATTTTCACGGGAGGGGCTGAAGAACAGGCGTAATTCTAAACGTTAAAATACAGATTTCCGTCTTCTCTATCACGTGGCACTCATGGCCACGCTATGCCCGAGCCAGACCCGCCTTCGTCAATTACTTTCGACTCCATTCTCATTTTCTACCTCTCAAATTTCTCTACTATTATTCTCTACCTTTCTTCTTACTTATTCACCCACTCGCTCACCCATTCACTCATGCACTCACCTCACTCACTCACTCACTTCACTCACGTCACTCACTCATCACTCACTCACTCACTCACTCACTCATCAGTCACTCACTCACTCACTCACTCACTCACTCACTCACTCGCTCGCTCGCTAAGCGTCACTCACTCACTCACTCACTCACTCACTCACTCACTCACTCACGCACTCACTCACTCACTCACTCACTCACTCACTTCACTCACTCACTCACTCACGTCACTCACTCAACTCACTCACTGCCGCTCACTCACTCACTCACTCACTCACTCACTCATCACTCACTCACTCACTCACTCACTCACTCACTCACTCACTCACTCACTCACTCACTCACTCACTCACTCACTCACTCACTCACTCACTCACTCACTCACTCACTCTCTCTCTCTCTCTCTCTCTCACGCGCGCACTCGCACACTCACTCATTTGCCTGCTCGCTTTCGCTTAATCTCGCTAGAGGGCTTATCTAATCTTAATATTTAAATAACAATTTATGAATGTTTAACGGTGCTGCTGATTTAACGTGATAACGGATATAATGGCAACACGCTGGAAAAATATGCATCAAATACGTTTATGCGCTTTTACATTCGCGATTGATTAAATAACGCCGGTCACGTGTTCCTGGGGAAGGCCTATATATAGTGGACCTTGCATAATTATATAGGAAGCCTTGCATTTCTGACTTTTAGATAAATGGACAAGAGAATAGCTTTTAAACCTACGTACAATTACCTTATAGATATATTGATATTCTTCTTCTTGAATATATTCAGGTATTTTTCGTAATACATCTGCACGCATTTCTCAGGCAGTGCATATGAATTATGCATCTGGTTTGCAACCAGTATTGGAATTTTCAGAGTACAGTGCTTATCGCAATATTTTACAGTGCACAGAGTTACATCGTCAAAAATAGGCGACAATGAAAAGAAGTTTTATATTGTGATGAGATGACATTTTTGGTTACGTTGAAAGGCGCTATTAAACTCATTATCCCTCAATCGTTTTAAAGGTTTTAATAACTTACCGATAGGCATTGGTGTAAGTCTGTCTACAGTACCTTTACGACACTTCAAAATAATCGTTCGATGCTATTAGGGGCCAAAATTGCAACGATTACACATTTTGTCATATTTTAACTTCGCCACTTTGGTCTCTAAAGACACGATGTTTCTAGTGATAGCGACCGATGAGCGAGAGAATTTGTGCAAGCATTCTTAACGCAACCTGTTTTCTAGAACATTCTCGTCACCGGAACCAATATTTTTACGGAAAATGTCCTAATATGGGTATAATCTATAGCATATTAGGAAGTGGGCGAGGGACATGACTGGGTAGATGCGAATCTGAACAGAAAGGTCCAGGGGAAGTATTGTCACATACGTATAGTGGTGAGAGTAGAAGAAATATGCGTGCATCGCAGTGCCGTGAAAGCGAAGGTGAGCAAGGATGGGAAGAAATCTTATGCGAGACCAAAACTGCAGTGCCTAATCAACCAGCAAATTTATTAAGCTATTTATCAAGCCCCATTAAATTTAAAATAAGTAATGTTTATTTAACTTTCAATTAGATGGATTGTGTAGAGTTCCATGTCCGCAGTGTTCGAAACTGAACAGTCACATTGGCCGAGTAAATTTCACGGCCGCTCAACTAATACAAATATATATATATATATATATATATATATATATATAGAGAGAGAGAGAGAGAGAGAGAGAGAG
>NW_014577114.1:52604-58316 GCF_000485595.1 Priapulus caudatus | reverse complement strand
ATATATATATATATATATATATATATATATATATAGAGAGAGAGAGAGAGAGAGAGAAGATGCATACGATGCATACGATGCCTTAGTACACACAGATGCGCATTTTTGTGATTACTTGATAGCTAATAACTTTAAAGTACACTTGCCTTTGCTCAACATCGAGACTGTGTCAATGCCACTTATATTGCTGTTAGAGCCATCAGAGTAGGATGTGCCGATATGCTTATGCACCATACACCACATGGTATACAGACCATCCCATGGATTATTATATCACAGAAGAACACAACTCACCGCATGCACCCTGTTTTGACCACAGCAACGGATATCTGCTTCCGTGTTTCATATGATGAGCAGACCTGTACCGCGAATGCCGATGTCGAAGTGGGGCTTGGCTGTTCTATGGGTTTAGCACTCAATCGCGTAGCCGTTTATACTATTCAGTCGTTTTTTCGTGCACTCATATCTACTGAATATAAATTCATAATTTAGCCGATGCAATAACTGCAACGATTATGAATAAATATGATAGTACCGCTGCTGCTCTGTCTCTCATTAAACGACGTATTTTATTGTGTAATTAGTAATTCATTAACGCGTAGATCTTAATGATTATGTTATATATCAACGTAATGTGTATGATTTAATATGAAAGTTTACTTATTATACACTAACGGTGGCATTTATTTTTCACATCAGGAGTTACGTAAACTATTAAGCATGATATCAGCGTAATCTTGTTTGGAAAACAGACATCATCAAATTAATTCATACAATGATTCATGTTGTTGTAATCAAATCAAACACTTTAAAACCTTCCTTGTCGGTGAGCACGAAATGATTACTCTCCGTTGTCTTCACTTTTCGTCTTACGATTTAACTAGCGTAGTATTCGCAAACGGGTTGTAAACTCATTACTGCCATGTTGTATATTGCTTTCGCTCGGCTGCGACCGGAATTCCTCAGCGCTGATTCGAGTCACTTTCATTAGTGTTTGCGCGGTCTTTACAACACAAAATGAAACAGCGATGTATGGCCTAAACACGATTAGTTTATTCTGGGAACGCTTCCTCGTTATGACGAAATGGCCGGATACAAACAGAACGAGAGCAGGGTAGGTCGGAGAGTAACGGCTATCCGCAACAGTAGCAGCAGACGGAGCAGCAGCAGCGGCGGCGGTAGCGATAGCAGCAGAAGCAGCAGCGGCAGCGGCAGAAGCAGCAGTAGAATTAAGTAGCGGTAGACGCAGCAGCAGTGGCAGCAACATTAGTATTAGTAATAGCAGTAGTAATAGAAAAAATTATAGTAGTAGTAGTAGTAGTAGTAGTAGTAGTAGTAGTAGTAGTAGTAGTAGTAGTAGTAGTAGTAGTAGTAATAGTAGTGTAGTAGTAGTAGTAGCAGTAGTAGTAGTAGCTAGTAGTAGTATAGTAGTATTAGTAGTAGTAGTGGGTAGTAGTCGTAGTAGCGGTACAATGGTAGTAGTAAGTAGTAGTAGTGATAGTAGTAGTAGTAGTAGTAGTAGTAGTAGTAGTAGTAGTAGTAGTAGTAGTAGTAGTAGTAGTAGTAGTAGTAGTAGTTAAGTAGTAGTAGTAGTAGTAGTAGTAGTAGTAAGTAGTAGTAGTAGTAGTAGTAGTAGTAGTAGTAGTAGTATTGTACAGAGTAGCAGTATTGTAAGAGTAGTAGTATTGTACAGTAGTAGTAGTAGTAGTAGGAGTGGTAGTAGTAGTGGTGGCAGAGCGGCAGCAGTATGTAGCAGTGACAGCACCAGCACCAGCCGCTATGGCCGACCTTCATGCTGCCACATTTCCAGTGTTGTCGCTTATATATATACTGTCCGTTATTATAGCATACGGGCAGTTTTCACTATTTCTAAGTATAGCTGATAGGTGTAATGGATTTGCTGATGATATGATGATAACACATTGACATTAATATGATTTTTATTATTTTTATTATTATTATTATTATTATTATTATTATTATATATATATGGGCAACCGAATGAGCAACACTAGTTTTGGAGAGCCACATAGAATCGCGACATTTTGTGTTTATTTTTTCGCAGTGTCTTTCATCAGCATAGGTAGTTAAATAGGCCTATCCTGAATAATTCAGAATATGTTGGAACAGAATTGTGTCAAAATATATCATTCAAATGTAAAATAACTGGTCATCAAGCGCCAACTGTGTCGTTTCTGTACTAAAACTAAAAAAAATAAAGATTGCACTGAGCTAAAATCATATATGCACTTATCGATGTGAGTCCGCACATGGCAAATTAAGCAAACCAAATAACCTGCGTTAATTAGGATGTCGATTTCATGCTTCCACCTGTCTGAAGCATAGTAAATGGAGTGGGCAAGATATAAATTGTACACCGACTAGACGTTTTTTTTACCTGCCAGATGCAGTGCGTCTACGAAACAGTTCAATATCTTGCTAACAGCTGCGTATTATAATACAGTTATACTTGCCTAAGAACAAACGAACTAATGTTAAAAACGTCTTCACAATAAATACGGAGTAAACGAAAATGATTTTTTCTAAATCTATTGATTGACTCTCACGCGTCTTCCGCTGAAGCGCAATACGAGCATTGAGAGGTGTAAACAGCTGGAATTGGACAGTCCTACTTAACTCACTAAGCTACAGTGGCTGAGGCACGAAGACGGCAACGACCACGCAACGCTTTTTATATCAAAACTAGGCATTTAGACACAGATCGTATCCTTATAAAATTAAAGCGGAGCGAAAATAAATAAATGCACTAGAACGTGATTCAAGGAAAAATATTTTCAGTCAAACATAGACTTGCAGTCATTTAAATAGAGCCGTATCTCTATCTGTCCGGTAAACAAAATAGAAAACAACTTAATTATTCAGTGAAAATCTAATCCGCAAGTAAATTAAGATTTTTGTTAGAACGGTAACTCCCACATTACGAACACTCGGTTTGAGGAAATTCCTTCAAAGAAAAATTACGTATCCGTAAAACTAAATTCGGGACACGGACCGCGAACTTTTACGCGAACAGCCATTACGGGAAACTTTTAACACAAAACTCGATATAGAATAAACAAGTTAGAACAGAAACAGAAATTACAATTATTTGTACGTGATTTTATACAGTGCTTAATATCACCAAGCGCACGTACACCGATAAACCCATTCGTCATTTAACCTCGTTTCTGGTGGGTTATATCCAAGTCGTTTGTGATTTGGCATCACATATATAATAAAATAAAAATTGCATGTGGATAAACATTTATTTACATTCATATAGGCGATTATTAAGAAAGTCAGTTGGATAACGGGTTAACGATTAGAAAGATTCCATTAAATCTAAAAAAAATCTAGGATCAATTAATCCATTTCCTGAGTATTCCATGGAAGTTGTGTATCACCCATACAGGATGCTACATTATCTTCTAGCAATAATAATCTGGCTAAACTAGTAAGGGATGAGTGCTTAGATACCACGCGCGTATAGAAAGAGATAAGCGCATATAACGCGAGACAAAAACCAATGGTCCGTGATCTAGTAATTGAAATTTCGCTCATAGTAAATAGACTTTGTCAGGCTTCGGGCGGGCTCATCAAACTGTAGCCTCATTTCGTCAGGTAAACATGCGCCACTGTTTGGCCCCAATATTAACGAGGTGTGAAATGACTACACAAATCAAACAAGCCGGCACAGCTCGAAAAAACCTCAACCAACACTAGATTATGGCGTTTCATCGTTGCTTTCATAAATGGATTACAAATTATAGTATAATTGCAAGCAAAAATTCACGGGTTTTATTAGATTACGGCTGTTGCATATACGTACAAAGAAACTTTTAGACGATTTTTGCGACTAATACACCTTGTTTTATCGCTTTATAATTATGATTTATACCCGAAATACATCCAGAAAATGCAACACACAAACATTCTATCGGTTAGGGTTAGGGTTAGGGTTAGGGTATATATCGATATCCATGAACTCTCGGGAGTGAATAGCCATAGCTAATAGGCTAATTTCACAAAACGGTAATTTACAATTAGATTATAATTAGACCTAATCACATGTAAAGTGTTAAGCAAGTACTTGATTGAAGAAAAACATTTCTGTTTTAGCAATTAAAGTGAGCAATAATAGCCGATCCACCAATAATTTACTTTAAACAACACTAATTGCAAGATATTAAACATGAAGTGTTTGTAATAATTAAAAGGCCAACGATCGAAAACATTCCTGGATAAACTACCATACAAAAGAAATTGTCCGTCGGTTCAGATTGCGTGAAAAATTTCTCCCATAATCATAGCAGGAGGTATCTTCCTTGTCAATCGATCTACCGGCCTTAGGTTCGGCGCTGGTTCTATCGTTAACTTGCTTGAACGTTCTTGAACTGCCCCCACTAATTGTCAAGCATGTTACACTATTAGGCAACCAATAGACTAGTTACTTAGTTACTTAGATAGATAGATAAATAGAGAGAGAAAGAAAGAGATAGATAGATAGATAGATAGATAGATAGATAGATAGATAGATAGATAGATAGATAGATAGATAGATAATTTTATTCATTATTATAAAATATAATATCACTATAATTGTAATTCGTAGTGTAAATGTGTTATTTTCAACTTAATATTAAAGTTACGAGAGGGTCTGGACTCTCGTAATGTTAAGAGGATATTTGCGAGGATTTTTCGTTCTCGTAACATTACGATGTTTCTGTCAACGGTTAACGAGTGGAAGTTAATGTTAAAACTAATGTTAAGACTAATTTTGTTTCTGACAGCGGGCCCTAGGACCCCACACGCTCTCACACAACAGGGTGCGAATGCACGCGTTTGGCGCTCCTGCCTGCCTGTGTCGCCGCCGTCGTCGGCACGCATCCGCCATCTCTTCCTGTTGGTGTCGTCGTTTCTACGGCGTTTCGTTCGTCGGCGTCGCGGTGCGCAGTTATCGACTGTCGCCCGACAGTCGGCTCTGACATCGATAACGGTCCGACGTTTATATTGCCGTACGTGACGCTAGGTGGCAGCACCGTCGGATGTAGCGTCGGCGGTGATGTCCGCGTCGATATGGGGCCGTGATGCGTGACGAGTGAATGATTAAATTTAGCCTCTGATTACTAATGCCGATGGAACAGTAGTGTGACACAATGTCGGATATCTGTATGGTGGGGGATATGTGATCCGAGGGAGGGACATTTATTAATTTATTTATCTATCTATCTATATATTTATTTATTTATCTATCTATTTATCTATTTATCTATCTATCTATCTATCTATCTATCTATCTATCTATTTATCTATCTATCTATCGTGTGTTTTTCTTGAAAAACACGTCAAAATCATTAATTATCTACCGCTAATAAAACAAAACAATACATTTACAAATGCCGTATGGAATTTGTTCTCTTGTTTTAAATGTTTGCCATGCTTGCCCCCAACTCTCGCGTCTCGTGTTACAGTGTGAGAATTTGTCTTGTTGTGCAAAATAAATTCATGACCACGTCATTTTTTTCAAATATTATTTATATGTGGTTAGCCATCATAATATGCATAAATTACTGTGATGTACAATAAATGTGTATGAATTTGAATTTTGTGATCGATTCTCATCCAATCAGCAGCCTTGTGACATGAAATTATGAAGTTCCTGTTATCATGAGTTTGCTCGTATCTACGATGTGTTTCTGTGAATGCTCCTCT
>NW_014577114.1:46549-52594 GCF_000485595.1 Priapulus caudatus | reverse complement strand
TAGATAGATAGATAGATAGATAGATAGATAGATAGATAGATAGATAGATAGATAGCTAAATAGATGGTTAGATAAATAGTTAGATAAGTAGATAGATAGATAGATAGATAGATAGATAGATAGATAGATAGATAGATAGATAGATAGATAGATAGATAGATAGATAGATAGATAGATAGAGAGATGAAGAGAGAAAGAGCGAGAGCGAGAGAGAGGTTTCACGCATCGGCACGTGAAATGTTACGCCTATCGGGTGCCCTTATCGCTCTAGCCTAAAGACGTGTGAGGTGGCAGCTAGTGCCTCCAACCACGTGACTTATAATTGATTACCTTAATTATGTTTCTTATGGATGCGATGTATAGGCTGAGTCCCATCAGCTATGTGCCCACCTTATCTGTGTACGTTTAATGTGAAATCGATTCCTTCATCCATCTGCGAAAATACCTTGCGTAATGGAGGTGATGTGTTCCCGTTTCGCCTTGAATTGGTGTGTTCAGAGGGTATACGCGACTGATTGGTACACGTAGCCCATGCGTATAAAACACGCACTTATTTAAACCCTTCACGTAATGAACTAGTGAAAAAGTATATTAGGCGACGGAAAGGCAAACGATCTTGTGTAAGATGACATTCACTTAGTATCAGCATATCAACGACGTAATAATGCGTGCTATTTAAATATTCCCAGTTGAATGGTTCCCAGTACATAATTATTCTCAGTTCGGAATGAAAACTATCCTACAACGTGGAGATAGTCACTTCTGTTTTCATAAACAAAATCAAGCTTATTCATCGACGCGCATTTCTCTCATGATTATTTAGTGATGATGTATCGTGTCAGTTCGGTACTGGTTGTCTCTGTCATCCTGTTTTACGAAGTTGGGACGCCAAACTGACAGTACGAGGACCCGGAGGTTGTATTCATTCCCATTTCAACATCAACGTCTTCCAGTCAGGAGAGCTGATAAACAGGGTACAAGGTTTCGTTCACATGGGAAGACTGTTCGCCCAGAAATTAGGATGACGGATTGGCTTAGATAGCGGCATTCAGTCTGTATAGGTAAACACGCTGAGTACACCGGGCGTGAACGTGCAGTAATATCTAGATGCATGTGATCGGTGCTGCTCTTAGCAGTCCCGCGAGAATTGATATATTCATGTTGACACGGCTTTTAAAAGTGACGCAGAGTAAGCGAACATTGCCTGCGCCAGGTCTTGTGCACACGTTTCGCCTATACATGGCTATGCTATTTCACATGCGTGTCTCCGCGTGCATGCCCGTGCGTTCGTGAGTTGGCGCGTGCGCGGGCAAGTGAGTGCACAGGCAGCTATGTTCGTATGTGGGCAGGAGAGTGCGTAGGCCCGTGAGTGGGTGTGTGAGGACGTAGACCTGTGCGCAGAGAGGTGAGTGGGTGTGGAAGGACGTAGGTGCGCAGGGAGGTGAGTGGGTGTGTGGGGAGGTATAAGTTCACATGTAACGTTTGTGTACGTTTGTTTTTGTTTTTGCTTCCCTACTGTGGTGAAATAAAGAGAAAAAGAAACGTTTTCACCGAAACGACCTTGACGATCACTGATAATCCGCCTTCGCTGCAACAACATTTACACGCATGTTTACCGCTTTGTTTTTCTTGGTCTTGCACACGAACCTCAAAGATTACAAGGCGCAGTGATGCTCATGTAGACAAACATTCGGCATATCTAAAAAAAACTTTATTGATGCGTTTTTTTTATTATGTGGAGAGACAGTAACGGCTCGGCATACACAGACAAAGATGCTGTGTAGCTCTAGACCTCTAGGGAGTTCAGAAAAGGTTATTAATGTAATACTTTAAAAAGTCATTAATATAACATAAGCGTATATACTTAATGTTATGCAAAGTGGTAAAATTATTGTTGTTTGAAGCGTATTTCGGAAAATATTTCAGGGAAGAGTGACACAATTTCATACCACTACATTATATCATTATATTATATGGCTCATGAATTATATTGCTGCAGCATTCGATGGTATCTTAATTTTGCGTTTCAAATGTTTTTACAATTAATAGATGCACATAAATTGCATATTACATGTTTTTACGTGTATTTTAACTCCTACATTTGACCCCATACTGATATTGGTAATGAAGAGTTAACTGTGACATGAAAAAAGTTCCACAAACTAAGCGAAGTGGCGCTTCTATGCAATATCTTTTCATTCATAATGTACTAGCAGATATTTTTAAACCAACAATTGAAATAACCCATGTCAACGTTTTATGAAGAGTATATTCTGTAAATTCATATTTTACATAAAATGTAATAATTACTTGTAGCTCTAAATACACACTCAAACATTTGACTGATAGAACTAATTTGATTTTAAACTAACTGCTACTAAAGTTATGCACTTAAATACTAAACTATTTTATATACTTATAACGATATTAAACTTGGAGTAAAAATAAGAACTGGAATCATGGGCGCACAACGATTTCTTGCAAAATAAATGTGCATGCTCTAATTGTTTTACATTGAACGGAACGGCAAAATAAAAATGTTATTGTTATGATCCGTCGTATTACAGCGATGTCTGAATTGCCATTCATGACCATATTGACAAGTTGATTCGTCATTCATGTCATTCATACACGTACATAAACTATTTATATTTAGTATGCCATAATGAGAATTCGCACATAGGCTATCCTTCCTTGGCTTTATGGCGCATGGCAGCGTAATAATTATTTCGATACTAGAACATCTCTACCTTATAAAGAACACGGAAACTTTATTTGTTATGGCATGTGTCTATCCTATCTTATTTATAATTAATTATCATGAACTGTATTAGCTTCAAAATAATAAAATTATCGTTGATATAATATCAGGAGTAAGATAATATAGATCCTATATTATCTTACTCCTGATAATATAACATAGTGTTATATGATATCTATGGATATCATCAATTAATTACTAAGGCAGTCTCTTGATTTTACCAACAATCTACTAGCGCCACCTATCCGAAGAAAATAGCGATAATGACGATTGGTTTAACCTGTATAATTCAGTCGTTATGTTCCGCACGGCTACACTAACTGGTGAGTAGTGGTGAGTAGTGGAGGATCGCCCTGCGACTTGTATCGTAGACACTGATCTCTATTATACTAACTATTTAGTAATTATTTAGTATAATAGAGATCAGTGATCATAGATCTACCTACTGAGCCGTTACCATGCGCACAGAGGGAGATGTCCTTTGGAAACGGAAGTCTGGTCTTCTCTTAACCATTCGTACCCACGTAGCCGTGTGAGCAAGTCACAATAAATGCATTGGGCCCATGTGCGATATGTAGGCCTATATAGATGCTCACGATGTAAATGTTCACACCGGCAAATATACGATGCAGGGCCTAAAGAAGGCTACAGCAATAATGTGGGCACAATATTGCTATCATATATCTGTATTATACCTACAAGTGGGATATAATCACCGGTTATGCACTTGCGCGTAATCTAGTCTACCTGCATGGAGATCATCCATCCAGAGAAATATGATACAAGATTGCGTGGCACAGCTTTGCTGATTGATCCTGAGCGCTGCGCGCGGATAATACGCGCAGTTCCGCGGGATATGTGCACGCGACCGCGGGGATGTTCAAGTATGAAGCGCTGTCTGCAGTGGAGACGTGCGCCAAATTCGAGGCCCGGCGCACGTCTCCACAGCGGTCAGCGGATGGTCTGTAGTTTTAGAAGATAACAATGAAGACTTTGTTCTAAATAAGAACTATCGGCGGCTAAATATGAGCAATATACAGACCTTTGAATTTCTTTACTAGTCAATCAAAGGGCTTGTTGGGGTCCATTATGCAGAGCTTCCAATTGAAATGGCCTATTAAATTTGAGTTTGGCAACCAAACGCATCTAAACAAATGTGTCTTGCGGCACTTAAATCTTTTCTACAACAGCAAAATCTGGCAATACTTGATTTCTTTAAGGTTGTGATTTTATCATATGCAGAGAATTCAATTCGATGCGCGGAAATGCGATGTAACCATCCATGAGCCCCGCCCAATGAGTAGAGACGCCGAACAAAAGGCAGACAAGTCGCAGAGCTGGTTCATGTGCCTTGTCGTTTTCCTCCTTCACGCGCTTGGCTGAGTAAGAAGACAATTACGCAGCGATTTTTAGCCGCGGGTCGCGCGTTATATGCTTATGTGCGTCGCAGATGCCGACCAGCGCTCACAGCGTGGCTATGCAATCATAGCATGCATAATTAAAGACGCATTTATCAGTCAGGTCACGCGGCGCGGCGTCCGCAAGATCTAACGACCTATGACTGGTATACCGATCCGTAATATACACAGGATTGACAACCAGAAAAGAAAACTTGCTCTACAATGCGATATTGTATCGCCGAACACGAAGCCTGGCTACATAACCTGCCTGTAGTAACCGATTACACGCTGCTAATCGAAAATCAGTATGTTTATAGCACTTAGCAACAGCAAACATAGAGTCACCGCGGACTCCAGACTGTACTAATGTCAACCAAATCTGCGACTGAGGGAACCCGCAAGGATTTGATGTCACGAGAAATTTAATTGCCTCAAATATTTGTCCTGGCTTGCAAACAAACAAATGCAGCAAGTGAAATTTTTTAGATTTGAAGTGGGAGGAGTCTAAGGTAACTGGTACACCTCCCCCTGCCGGCAGGCCGCAAATGCTCTGCCCTATTCTAGGCGGAATAGATTGCCTTGCTCACTATTATTGCAACAGCGTGTCCGAGAAGGTATTTGAAGCGCAAATTATGCAGCGTGATGTTTGGTCTGAATTTAGGCAACGGCCGACTGGTAATATAACTGGGAACGAGAAATAGTTATTATGCAGTTTAATTATTTGTTTCGTAGAACACAAGTATACGAGAAGCTTTTCCTTAATAATTTTCATCCGAATATGCTCCATTAAAGATTTATAAAGCGGTATACCACTATCCCTGCGCAGCTACCCACTGACTATGATTACATCGGTTGCTGGGCAGCTCCCAGAGTACCCTACCCTGTAAGTGCTACGCTGCTCATATTCACGTCCTCTTTATCGCAGTTCGCTGAACTATGCAACAACGGTTTGATCCACCCGTGTCCATAGATAATCGAAGATGTTTATGGAAGCAACGAGAACAAAACGTAGTCGATGAAGTCCGATACTTTATTTTGAAGCGTACAATAAATCTATATACGAGAAAGGGAATAGAAATACAACAAGAAGATTATAGCTACTCGGTTACTACGCCTTACCATTCACATATCATGCAGGCAATCGTATGAAGTTATGCGCCAGCGCGCATATAATATACTGTAACTGTCATCGCGGCGATGAGAGCATCTTTAGCATCAGCGTTTTTTGCGTGACGTCGCTGATGGTTAGAAAAAGAAGGTATTCGATATATTAGCGCTTTCCACCTGCATCGAACCGATAGACATTTTTATCAGGACGCAAGTTTAGATATATTATGATGATGAAAGTATTCCACTAGACGCAACCAGAACCGCGTGGATCGAATGAAAAAAACCTCCATGACTTAGCCAATGAAGCAATGTTTTTTCTAAATTAACATCCCTCCAGGGACTATAACTCATTATAAATAAAAAACCACAAACATCATAAGTTGAAAAATGCAAGGGATATCTTTGTGAATGGAATTGATGGCAAACGACATTACTGCGTTTAATGTCGTTGCACATAATATGAGGGAAACGGGCAGACACGTCTCCCAAGAATCACCTATATGCCTATCCAGAAGTAAAGTATCTCAATGTGTTTAAATGAGAAATTTACCATAATAATTGTCACGAAATTACGATACTCGGAATATGAGCCCAATGCGCAGAAGCGCTTATTAGAATAATCGTGATCTAGGGGGTTTTGTTGAATCATTATTGTATTTTAATCAGTATATTGCCGCGTGACAAATCCGCTTAGTAAATATCCTTATTTGTTTTCTACATTTAATCTACGCGTGAATTACTGCGGCACACATCACAATACATTTATAATGCTAC